>NC_092634.1:42902308-43007308 GCF_039555335.1 Amphiura filiformis
CAAAAGTGTAAAGGGGTTTAAGCAAATCATCGATACACATAGTTATATACGAACAAGTAAACCTGCAAATGTGTGTCTCAACCCCATTAGCTCAATTGGTAAAGCGCAGGATTTTGGTACAATTTCATGTTTTCAAAAGCGCTCGATAGTAAGCACATTATGCTGACTATCGAGTTTTTACGGTATCATAAATAAAAAAGACATAACCGCGTAAACAGGATAAAATGTCTTGTCGTAACTTTATTATATCATAACTTTATTCATATCACAGGGCTCTTTCTGATAATCCGTTAGTTCGACTACAAGATGGAGGTTTTACAGGACTTTCTCATCTGCAATATTTGTAAGTATGATTGTCCGAAATTTAACTTAAATAGATAAGTAGATAAAGCTAATCAACGATATTAGTGGTCCTTGGGGATCATTATTGTCTTATATTCTGGTAGAATCAGCACCCTCTATTCGCAATCTTCCTATCAGCGTCAATCATACACAGCTCAGCTTATACGCTGTCGAAGTGATGATGTAACATGATTAATTACCATAGCAATAGAGGAATACAATTATTGAATAGATCGCCCAGCACTGCAACGTTCACGCGGTATCAATGCATTGAACCATAAATAGATGTCAAAGAAAGGTTGATCACTCGCACTTGTAAGATCAGTATTTTTGAAAAGAGCGGTATTGTATTCAATCTATGTTTGCAGACATACACACGTGATTAGTGCAATCTGCTTGTAGTGCAGTGCGATCTATTCAAAAATTGTATTCCTCTATTGCTATGGTAGTTAATCCGATTATTACATAATTTCGACAGCGTATGGAAATGCATCTTTCTATTGCGGTGCCGTCGAAACGGTCTTTGACCTTTTTCATTTGAAAATGGGATCGTCCAGGGTTACATGGCTCAGATGGTAACGTACTTGACTCGTAATCCAGAGGTCGCCGGTTCGAATCCCGATTCAGCCAAATGTCGCATGCTCCCCTTTAAATAAACAAGAAGGTAGCGTAATGGAATATGTAAAAAGTATTATTATTATATCAGGTGATATAGTTGTGCAGGCGAATCTGATTGTTCTTCCGATTCTTTCGTCAAAACTTGTGCCAGACGCTTGCATCAATCTCGACCAAACATGGCCACAAGAAGCACTGACCCAAGCTCCTTCTAAGTTGTACACAGTTAGGGGTGAAAAGTCATGTAGGGCTTTTTTAGAGGTCATTCTGTGAAAAACTTTAAAATCCTACTAGTGCAAGGCGCTTGACACAATTTTGACCATACGTGGCCATAAGAATCGCTGACCCAAGCTTGATATAAGTTGTACACAGATAGGGCTCAAAGGTCATATAGTGGATATTAGGGGTAATTTAGTGAAAATCTTAAAAATGCTGCTACTCCTTTGAATTGCATGCTATGACCACTAAACTTAACTTAGTCAGAAGAACCACTGGCCAGAGCCTTACATATATTGTACCACAGCTTAATGGTCAACCCAAGGTCAAAGTTCAAATGAGGTCACGTGTTAAATTTAGCCTGATTTGGCTTTGAACATCTTTGTGTAAAAATTGATAGAACAGCTATCATTAGGCATGGTGACCTATATTTATAGTAGACAAGTCACAACTTGAATTGCTTCAATTGAAGAAGGTGAAAAGTTGGTGAAATACCCAAGTATTATTAAAGCAGAATTGTAACCACAGAAGATAGCTAACAGTGGATCTCACTTTTTTTGGGGGGGGGGGGGCTATCAACTGTATAAGTGGACCAGGTAAGAGGCGTTGAGAACTGTTAGGAGTGCAATTTCTCTTGTTCATAGGTGGGGGTGTTCACTCAAATGTTAAACTTTGCCTAGGTCAAAGGTCAAGTCAAATTTAAAGTTGCTCCGATCGATGGGACTGTAACTTTGGGAAAACAATCCACCTGGGGAGTATGAAACTGCAAAGGTCATCTGTGGTCAAAGGTCAGGTCAAATTTGAATTTGCTCCAATCGGGCTGTAACTTGCAGAAAGTGATCCCTGACACTTGGGGAGTATGAAACCGTAAAATATCAACCTGAAGTCACCCAAAGTCAAAGGTCAAACGAGGTCAAATGTTGAAATGGGCCTGATTGTGCTTAAACTTGGTAAAAATCATCCTTGATGTGAGAGAAACATGAAAATGTCAAGATGATACTAAAGGTCAAATGAGGTCAGATGTCGCCACCTGATATTCGTGGCTCTTGAGCCACAGTAGCTCTAGTTACTATTATTATTCTATTTGTAAAAGGATGAATATGTGTAATGATGTCTTGTCATATATGGCCAAACCGCAAAGTGTCATCACTCCGATAGTGTAAGCCTTAAAATCACGGGAGATATTCATCATTTTCTAACCCGGTATCCAAAGATTTATCGTCTCAATATCAAATCGTGCATAGAACATACATGTATATCGATCCCGGGTATTGATTTTAATGTCTCTGCTGTACAATGTAATTATTTACCAAGCGATGTTGTTGTGCACCGTATACATATAAAAGCAATATGTTGAACTTTTTAATGAACAGAAGCGCGATTATTCTCTATATATTTGAGATATCTGTTGTTTAGCGTGCAGATTTCAGATAATGTGGCTATGAAGGGTATAGTTCGTAAAATATAATGCACGGGAGAAGAATACAGAACGGTGAATAGAATGGGCTCTAGAAGTTTTTATAGTCAGATCACATCGCTGAAGGATAGTTCGTGAAATATACTGAAAGGGTAATGGTTAAAAGTACTTATCAAGAGAAGTATATTCTTCGAAAAAAACACACATCCGTGTTTACATTGTTGATATTTTTTGTGGCCTCTTTGTGCTTTTTTTTGCAGGTATCTACATCGTGTTCAGCTGGAGTCTCTTCATACGGGGTCTCTGAAGGGCCTGCCAACAACTTTAACGCATGTGTAAGAGGATCGTTCTGTTTATGGATCAATTAAAAACTAAACGAAAATACTGCAAAATTAAAGACACATTGCACAAAACTTGTTTAGGTGTAAAACACCAAACTTGTTCAGAGTTTCTAACTTTTTGATCCAAACACAAGGAAGTAATTCCTACTTCGGAATTTTCAGATTGTACTTCATCTTTCATCAGCGAGTGAATTACTGTATTAGATCGTGATCTTTTTGACCTTTGACCTGATAACAGACTCGTAGACTTCTGGAAGTTTGAATTGACCCATCTTTGTTGAGAGATGGTTGGTTGGAGTTGGAGTTTGAAGCTGTTCACATCAAAGCCTATGATTAAAGATTCAAATGAATAGACTAGATTAATTTGACATAGGAGCTATTTTCCTGCAAGGGTGTAGTGTCCGAGTAAGATACCTTAAAAGTGCTTAGGATTTAATTATGTTTAAAAACTCTGATGAAATTTTGTGTTTAAATACCAAACATCATTGTTAATGTTCAGCATATACCATGTATACCTCGATCGTTAAATCATTGAATCTTCACACGAGTACAGCAAAAGATTTCAAAAAGAACGCAAACTTATTAGTTTCCAAGTATGAAAAGGGTTTTATTTGCAGGACACACCGCGCCGTCACCAATTTCATACAAAGAGACAGTACGTCACCCATTTCATACTTTCAACAATTTATTTTCTACCCCATGTAACACCATTTTTCACATTTTGGTGGCACCAATGTCTTAAGACAAAGATTAAAATTTAATTTAAAATTAAATGTTTTTTTAAAACAAGTTGAGACTAGTGTACGAACGCTTCCTTACCATGTCCTCACGCGGATTAGTTTCGCGAGCCGAACTTTGTGACCAGATCGAGATACACCATGTTGTGATATTCTGAACATCAATCGTATATCTTATAATTTAATTATAATAAACAAGGATGGATAATCATCTTGTTCCTAAGGGACACCTACTTGTCGCACTACCGACCTATGTTTACCGGAACTACACCAAATGCGGAAAAATTTAGTGGTGTGCTGCCATACAGGGTGTATCAAAATGATTGGTACCGAAGACTTCTCGTTTTTGCCGAATTTTTTTACTATTTTTTGTGCCAGTTTGAGGTTAATTGTTTAAATATTTGTAATTATAGTAGTTTTATCTTCTCTAAGAATTTTAGATCATAAAGATAGCACATTCTATTCAGAAGTTACATGATTCTAAAGGAAAGTAGGTGTTTTTACACTTTGCATCGTAACGCTGGATCAGTAGCGAACCATTTTCAAAGCTCTATTTTACTGCAAATACCTTGTGAGGATGATATGTTGAAAATCATGGAAATGTTTAATATTTTCCTTCATTCATAATATATATTGATGTAATAATCAATATTTATGGCTTGAGAGTAATATTATTGACTTGAATAATTTAGGTGGGGTGAAAGAAGAGTATGTATGCAATAAATGGTTCAAGCAGTGAACCTATTCATCTTGTGTTGTGTAAGTAAAACCATGATTACGTCGATCTTCGTTTAAATGACAATAGCTCCCAGATGCATCAACCTATCAACTTCAGATTAATAGATCAATAAGTTAATGTATGCCCCTTTCTATTTATATTACAAAAACTATATTAATTGGCAATTTTATATTTTTGATATATTTTTGAAAATGTCACATAGCCCGGTACCAATCATTTTGATACACCCTGTATAGTCAATTCCAAGCAAGCTCCCCCAAATTGTCAAAATTTAAATATCATGTCAAGTATGTGATTTTGGTCTAATATTGTAGCTAAAAAGCTATTTTTTCTGAAAACATACTTTTTTATGAGGAAATGGTGTTCATTGTTGGAAAAACATACTAATTTGCATAAATTTGCATATTCTTGACTGGTAAAAGCAGCAAAACACAAAACATAGCAGCTGCTCTGTAGTACTGTAAAATGTTGGAAACAAATTATGCATGTGAATATAAAGTACGTATATTAGTAACTCAAAATATAAACACCAGAAATGTTCATATTTTATAACGTGCATCTTCGTCAGCATTGTTTGAGTACTAATTTTACGATTGAAAGCATCATTCCGCAACACAAAAGTATCATTTATTAGCACTGCAATTTTAAAATACGGTTGATTTTCATTAAAATTAAAATGCAAAGCAAATTGATTCATCCCTATGCAATGAAACAAATATAATTTTCAAAAAGTCTAGCGGTGGTAACGACCAATTATAGTTGCATCATTCCGCAACGTTGCGGAATGATACATAATTCATAATGTACCAGTTTGAAAAAATTAAACACAATTTTGTGCTAAGACATTCTGAAATGCATTGCATAGAACTATCTTTACAGTATCTGATGTTTCAGCACTGCCTGAACCATTTTAAGTGTCATTTTCCCCGCAAAACCCTTTGCATCATTCCGCAACGCGATAAGGATTCATGGATTGCAAGGAATTTTTTTTCTACAACACAAATTATCGGATGCGCTGGATAAATATTGATATTTGTCAGGTAATATAATTAGCTAAGTATATAAAACACAATTTACTCAAATGTATTGATATTTTTATTTTTTTTTATCAAACATGGACTCCTTTTCATTTTCTATGGGATTTTACACACATCATCATTCCGCAACGCTCCTTGCATCATTCCGCAACGTGAAAATTTGACATAAAGAGACGATGCCCAGGATTTTTTTCAAATGGATACTGATAATTGTTAGCTTACATCCTAAGCTTTACATAAAGTGGAAAATTTTATATCTCAGATTACTAAAAACGTTTTAGTGAAAAAAATACTGCTCCCGTGCGCATCATTCCACAGCGCGAAGTTTGTATATGCACATTAGGAAATTAGGGTGGTTTGGAAAAGTTTCTCCTACCTAAATCATTCACTTACCAAAAATAGTTTGCCATTATGCTATTCACCTTGTGCTGTTAATACATGTTTGGCTGTGTGATGTGACCAGAGCAAATGACATTTTAACAAGAGATACGTACTCCAGATGACAGATTATCCGCATTCCATGATCATTACTACCATGTGATATAACGTCAATCATAAAAAGGAGAGGCGGATAGAACGATACGAAATACTAATCGATCAATTTTTAAATAATTGTTATTATTTTCGTTTCAGAAATATATTATCAAGCAATCTTTCATATGTTGAACCTGGAATATTTGATTTTGCTGTTTTCGAGATGTTGTAAGTAGAAATGTGGTAAAATAATGCTGTATAACGCTACACAGCGTCATCATCCCTATATCTTCGTGTCAAAAATTGCCGTGATAGTACGTCGAATCCTCTAGTTTTTCAACAGCTACACATGGCGATTTTGTTCGAGATAGGCCGAGCGACGCAGGCTAAGCATACCATTTACACGATATGAGATACCACAGAGTTTCTATTCTACACGTTTTTACGATTTGCGCCTGCTCAGTACCCCATATGATGTTGCCATTACAAGAAAATTTGATTTGTTGTCAGGTAAAACCCAGGTTTTGTTTTCAATAAACTAACTGGAAATTCAATACACTAATCAGAGGCGATTGCTGTTTACTGTGGATATATTTTACTGCATTTTTAGTGTAACGATCTTTAAATCGTTCCTTAAAAATGTGATATATTCAACTGTTTGAGAGTTACAATCATGAACACGTGTAGCCCATTCAGCTCAGATCCAGGTGCTGTATAGAATATTAAATCACAAGTCTATAATACAATGCACATATCGAGACACTATGCAGAATAGAATTGAATACATCGCTACATTTTGAGTTTGTACTTTACCACTGAGCGATCTAGCGATCGATTTCTAGCCAATCAGATAGGACTCCTTTTCTTGCGTTCGGTGAAATACCAATCGCCCGTCGCTCACCAACGGAGTATTAAGTTGCAGGTAAAAATATTTATAATGCAGGGTGTCGACACTATGCGCTAGTCCAAGTAAAATTAGTGGCAATAATTTCCGTACGTTATTATTTGTTGCAGCTATTGTCTTGGTCAAAGTAACTTCAAGGACTACATCACCATGTGAACATATTATAAAAATTTAAAAAAAAAATGATCCGCCGATAGTCGCGATTGATAATATTGGCCCCCTTTCTGCGCATTTGTATAGCCTCTCTTATTCTTGTAATGAGGCGTTAAGAGTCTTTGTCCAGAATGCTTGCCTCCCACACAGTTGATGACTTGATTTTCTTGTGCAATATCATGATATGATGATCGGTGATTGTAGGCTTACGTTGTTCTGATGGTGAAAGCTTTCTGTTGGCCATCTTGTCCTTCAGGCAAACAGAATGCTTTTCAGAATATTGGTGGGACGCATTGCAGTTGAGATCTTGCGTATTTAGTTTTATTTTGATATGAGTACATTAAGTCATTTTTGAATTAATCAATTTCTATCATATCTGGATGGGACACATGTTACTTAGACCAGAATTAAAGAACTTTGATCATATCCTTTGATCATATCCCCTTTATGCCCGCCATATATAGGTTAAATACCACTAATTATGTATTACACGCGTTTCAATGAGAAAATGGCTAATTTCGGGTGGAATTTTCTCATATTCAGAACTCTCACAGTTAAATGCCACTAATATCAGGTGAAACTATATGATTTAGATGCCAAATGATCAAAACCTCAACATAAGTTGACCTGAGACTTTTCTTGTTTCTTGTGCGCCCTCGAAGCTGAAAGTTACAATATGGTAGAGCGATTATTTACTAAAACCGAAGCCATGCGTATGAATCTTGGTACTGTTACAACAGAAATGTCACACAATGAGAGAAAATATACCATTTTGAAGCATCAAACCCTAAAAAGTACTTTTTTGGCTATATAACTTGATCAATTTCAGCGATTTTAATGCAGTCTTTTCAGATACCATGCAAACAAATAGTTACTCGTCGTATTTCCATGTATCGCCCAGGCCTATTAGTGGTATGTAACCTATATAGATGGCAGTTACCTCTCGCAAAAACCATCTTTTCCAATAAATTTTACGTTTTGTTTTTGTTTTTGTTTTTTTGTAGCACATTTACGTCCTACTGTCTGCACAAATTGCCAGAAGAAATCTTTGGTCCGACTAAAAATAAATTTTTTGGTACCATGTAAGTTGTCACACGTTTTTCTTGGACATGTTGGAAGGTGATTTTCACAACTTGTGATGAATTAACATTTCGTCGCAGTACTGATTATGTTAACATTCTACCTGTTGGAAGGATTAGGTCTAGCCAGACAGGGTCTAATTCTGCATAAAACCGGGCAACGTTATTTCTATAGATCTGCTGCGCATTCAAATTGCATTGTATTGCATCGTAATTTCATTTGTGTCTATGCTAATTATGTTTACACAACATGAACTCACGTGTTTTCAAGCAAATTCGCCGATAATAGGTGATCAAAAGCGATCGGAATGTTTATACAAAAGTACAGATCGCATTCAGCTTACTTCATATGAGATGATCTTTGGAAAAATACGGCATAATTTGTATTGGTGTTTGCGGAATGCCATGCAGTAAAATATGAATACGTTGCGGCAATTCATGATTGACAACTAACAATCGGCGTGTCCTTCGTGTCCTCCACTGTCAATTTCTTATCCACTCACTAATCCTCACAAAAGCTTTGTGTTGATTACGTAATGTGTGGAGGCAAATTGCAATAAGTACAATGAAATAATGAGTAGGACGGGCTCCGAGGCGGGTTTCTTCTTCATCTTACGTAACAGTATTGTTCTCCAAAAAAACCGGAAGCTTGTCGTTTGGAGCTCTAGCTGAAATACAGCAAGATAATGTAAGATAGTAAATGTAAACCTGTATTTTAGCTAGAGTATCTCGAGCTAGGTCTAGCGCGCAGTCACGACCCGCTGGTTCATGTATAGAGGGGCATATTAGAGAGGTTGGCTGCGATGTTCCATCCGCCCGTTCATACCGCATGGTGATGCTGTACATCCCAGTTCAGAACACTGTACAGAATATGGTCACATGAGGGCGTGTAGCAAATATTTAACTGTCTAAGGTACATGCCCACTAATAAGCATACCTTTGTCCGGGCTTTATGTTGACGATAAACCAGGGCTAACATGCTGCCTTATTTAAATAATTGTATTTCCGTGCATGCCGAATATCATGGTTTCAAAACAACAAATATTTCGATATATTAAGGACCACTACACGCCTATATAATCACGTTAATATCAAAAGTATGCATTTCGTAGGAAAAATAATCACGTTCCATAGACCGCAAAATGATCATTCCAACTTCGTGCGTGCATGCGTGCGTGCATGACGTGGAAGTATGTGTCAAAGATGCGAATCGCAAACCTCATTTATTATACGGATATACATATATACAATAGACCAATTGTGCGTTATGTACCGCACATACTGCAGTTACTGTCCGTTTTCCTATACACAATACATAGTGCTCTCACCATTGACGCGTGACCTCTACAAATAGTGTATGTTAGAAGTATATTGCATTTGCCTAGTTAACATCACTGTGTGAAAAATAACCGGCCAATATTTAAAGTATTCTCCAAACTTCTAGCAAATATATTTCTCTAACATGACCTAAAATTACAGCTAGGTTAGATGTTCAGAAATAGTCGCACTTTCGTAAAATATGAGCGAGGGCAAGGCATAGCTAGCTCATAGCTAGCCAACTCCCCGTGTTAATTGAATGGAGATTTGACCGAAAATATTGAGCTATATTGGTAACGGACCGCTCAGTTCTGAAGGATGCCACAAAAAACCGGTACAAGCTACATTTAAAGTATTCTATGAAATTCTAGAAAATATAGTTTTGTAACATGTCCTAAATTTTTAGCTAATTTAGATGTTTGGAAATAGTCGCACTTTTGTGTTTTAGGAAGGATATGTAAACGACAGATAACACCAAAAAATATGAAGAAATTATTTCCAAACCGTGTTAAGTCAACAATCATTATGTTGCTCATTTTCAAGAATGCTGGTTAACAAAAAGCAGACCATTGTCTCATTTCGTGAACAAAGGTCCACATACCATTGTTTCCTTGCGTTTCTTTTATAATCGGTTACCCAACTGAAGCTGTATTATACCGGCTCATTGCGATACCGCACATATAAAACAGACACATGTGCACAACCAGAGAAGATCCGATTTAATCAGTTGAGCTGTTCAATGAGTGTTATCTTGGTTTAATAGCTTTTAATGGGGTTTAAGTCCTGCAAAGGTCGAGGTGAATTCTACTGTAGACATGACTGCATCATGACGTATGACTGAAGCCAAATGTTCACACCTTACTTGTAGCTTTACCATGATGATTTCTTATGAAATGAACAAAATGGGCAAAATGAACAATATGGGCCATTAGACTAGACTTATGCTCGACATTCTTGATTCTACATAATATATCGTAAAACGGACACATTTTGCGCACTTTGTAGTTCGTATCGCGTTAATTTTGAACCTGCTAAATTCTCAATACTGGCTAAATAAGCGACCTTGCTCCGTTAGGAGAGGGGTTGAAATAATTAGACGGACAGACGACGGCATATGGGAATCGCAATCTCTTTATTCATGAAGCTTATTCCATCGTAGCACATTTAGAAAGCACATTAGTGAAGCTTATGGTCTCGAAACGGTTGGGTATAAACCTGCTGGTTATCCCTCCACAATGATGTCAAAATAAAATGATACTAATTTGTTAACATCAGGGAGGCATATTACATGTATCAAAATATACTACTGGCAATAATAAACCAGGATACAAGACGGAAATACTAGTATAGGGCCTTTTGACTGTGGTGATCCAAAACCATGCTTTATCATAAAAGCTGGTCATATCCAGAGAACTGCTAAATCTGTGACTGCTATTCCCCAGAAATTTTCGGGTGGAGCGGTTAGTGGGTTTTAGCGGTTCTCGGATATAGTGTGTTTAAAAGGCCCTATAGTAGGGCTAACCTTGACAGCTGATTCATGAAGGGATTTGAAATGAGAGACTATGTATAGTAGGAAAAGCTACTGACCAGCAGCTGAAAGGATCCAGCAAGCGATCTGATCAAAAATCGATCGTATTACCTTTAGTAAATTGTGGTCTCTTGACATCAGTGATGAAAGAGAAGAAACGATAAAGTGGATATTAAATAATTGGACTTTTTAATGGAGATGAATAAAAGAGAAAGCATCATTGCTATAAACTAATTAGTTATGTGACAATAATACTTACTCGGTGTTGTTTTTATTTTTTCTAGCCACATAGACTATACGCCTTTACAGGAAATATCCAATAAGACATTCAATGGAATCTCGCACGTATTAGATCTGTAAGATATGATTTACAAAAATATGTAACTTTGTCATTTCTCTCATTCCTTTCTATTTAATACTAACACATTATGTTACACTCTAGCACTTATCGCACTCGTCATTTATACGTATCATGGGCAGAGTAAAAGTGATACGGTAAGTGATATTTTCAGCAAAAATTTGGAAGTTTGTCAATTTAGAATACTAGGGGGATGAACATGTGACATGTGTATAGTATGACGAATCATTGCGAATTTATCAATCCCCACACGCACACACATATAGATAAAAGTGATTTAAGACCAAGAACATGTAGAAAAAGCCTTTTGGTGATTAAACAAACACACCCTACACACACAACATTTCCTTAATTATAGTAAGATAATTATATTAATTTTGAAAAATAACACAAGATATCAAATGTGAATCACAGTAAGCGGTACTTACTTGCGATGGTCTTACACAACAAAAATGAGTGTTGAGCACACGACTATCGTAAGTGCAGCTCTTCATCGTAGATGCAGTGCTTACGATAGTCTTGCAAATCAACGGCTACTGGGTGCAAAACAACCACGGTGTACTTAATAAAAAGTGATTTACTGATACCGCGTTTTAAATGTTTTAACTTACATCCGCAGACGACTACGCGGCACCGATTTGACTCATTTACCTGAAGGATTATTTGACAATACAACGATCCTGCGTCTCCTGTAAATATTAATTATCTCTCTCAAGTACTTAGGTCTTGAAACATAACGCAATCGTTTAAGTACATAATTGTAATTTTCAGGAATTTGTTATGTATTTTAAATCAAATATGGTAAGAAATATTATGCGTTTCTGCTTTTCTCAAAAGTGTCATACATACTTTCCGACAAATAAGTTATCTTGAGGAATATGGATATTTGATTGGTTTATTAACGTTAATGTTTTCTTATTCTAATCAAGCGACCTATCTAGAAACCGTCTAGAAGATTTGGCAAATAACTTCTTGCGATCTTCACCAACGATCACTGATCTTAACCTGTTCAGAAACAACCTTAAACATTTACCAGTCGATGTCTTCGCAGGGTTAAAATCCCTTAGGTCGTTGTAAGTTAACTTTGTATATATATAAAATAAAGTATAACGTACCGTCCCCCAAACAATAGCACAGTTGTCATTTCTAGTAGGGTTTTATTTTATTTTAGTGTGCCACTATAATATCGACACAATTATTCCCTACATTATTATCTGTTAAGCACCAGCTAACATATGCCTATCAAAATTTTATGAATCAGCGAAGGGGAATATTTATTTTAACTCAACCAATATGGTCCAAAAGGCTATTTCACAGTATTGCTTTACAATCCCATAATATTCAAGACGCAGTACTTATTACTACTGATAATCCTTATTACATGGGAAGTATCAACTGATGTATTTCGCTCAGGCGCTTATCAGACTATACAGGGTTACACCATCTCTTTCTCCCATAGTTACACCAAATGCGGAAGGATTTAGCGTTGAGCCCCGTTAAAACAAGAACTGTCTTTAAGGAATAATTAGTGCTGTGGTATATCTAGAGCAAAATGATATAAAACATAATTCAAAAAACACTTACTTGATACAATTTTTTCAATCTACATCTCTGAGATATTTAATATAATTATATATACGTCGTATGTAGTTCATAAATTAAAAGTAAAAAAACAAAAGAAAAGTTGAGTGGAATATTCACCCTACCTTAAAAGGTTTTGACCAAAACCAAAACATGTTAAGGGGGTACTACACCCCTGGCCAATTTTGTGCCTATTTTTGCATTTTTCTCAAAAATTATAGTGCATTGGTGACAAGTAAGATATGTATATTATAGGGGCAAGGACTACAACTACTGCACTGGAAATTTTATTTCAGCACAGGCAACAGTTGTGGAGTTACAGTCAAAAATGAGGGAAACCAATATTTGATCAATAAATCAATAACTACTTGCTTTGAGTTGCTGAATTTTCAGGACAGTAGTTGTAGTCATTGCCCCTATAATATGCATATCTTTCTTGTCACCAATGCACTATAATGCTTTTTTATTTACCCATTTTTGCCTGATCGATGGTTCTGCATAACAACACTGTCTGAAAATTGGAGGCATAATGGCATGGAGCACTAGCTTTACTGACCTGTTCCAACCAAATTTGTAACCTCATTTACAAACACAGAGGAAAGCATCTTATTATCTATAATAACTATGGATACATTTCGAGGGTTGAGAACCAGAAAGCCTAAGCTCACAATGAAAATCATAGTGAGTTACCGTATTGCTTTCTGGTTCTCAACCTCGATTTGCTTTTACAAATTAGCTTTAATTCAATCGAAAGTATTTTTATTGATTTATTCTCTTTTATGACAGACTGTTGTTTCAAAATAAACTCACAGAAATACCGACACTAACACACCTCCCAAAGTTGGAAAACTTGTAAGTAGGTTTTTTGTGTTTGTGTTTGTTGTGTGGGGGTGCGTGTGGGAGTGGTGGTGGTGGTGTGTGTGTGTGTGTGTGTGTGTGGGGGGGGGGCTATTGCGGGTGCCGGATGGGGTGGTGGATGTTGTGTGGGGGTGGATGTAGAATAGAGATATAATATAATTATTGCAGATCAGTTAACGTTCGTTCGTTGTCTATGAGGGGTTGAGTCCTGTTGCCTATCCCATACTAACAGGAGGTCAGTTTATTTATAAGTCCTTTTCCATTCCATAAAGGTATTTGTTTGATAACTACATTTCACACGTTGGCAATACGTCACTGAAGACACAAATGAAGTCAATTTTGACACTGTAAGTAAACATTTTAAGAATACGGAAAGGAAAAACAAGGCAAATGAACAGAAAAAGGGAAGGAAATGACAGGGAAGGGAAGGAGGGAAGGGAATGGAAGGAATGCGATGAAAGGATAGGGAAGGGTGAGATGTCTGAATTTGTCCGAATTGAAAGTGACCGCAAGGATACTTCAGCAGGGTTTTCAGTTCCAACCGTGGAGTTGAGCCAGATGATTGCGTATCGATCGATATCATTTACAAAGGCAAGAGACAAGGGTATTATGTCAGTTGATGGGTTATAGCTTACCCCCAAAAGGGTAAACATACAAAATCCTAAAGCATTTTAGCCCATTTTAGCATGCAAATTACATAATTTATTTTCTTCTCGCCATAGACTCAGGGCTGGCCGAGGTCATATTTTTAAATTAGGGATTTTTTTTTTTTTCTTCTATATCTTGCTATAACATATTAACCAAAGCATATCATTGCAGGCACATGTACTATAACCCAATAACAACGATTGACGATTATTCATTTGACTGGCTAGCATATGGAGGAAAGGTGTAAGTAATCGAATATATGAATACAAAACCCACCCAAGTCCATACTTTGGCCAAATTGAGTTAAGCAAGGGAAATTGTTGCTATACATAGGCCTGTCATATGTATGAAAGGACAACTCAAAGTCATCTTCTGTGTCTATTGAGCATGTGAAAAATAGCATGTATGAAAGAACCACTCAAGTCCAGGATTTGAGTCTTGTAACACATCCAGTATGTATAAAAATTTCACTTGTAACACATTCATTGCTGGAGAGTGACTTTTGAAAAAAAAAATGGGTTTAATCAAGGAAAGTGTTTGGTTTATATTACATGGTAGTATGCTTATCAACATTATACATAACTGTGTGCTTTATTTTGTATTATCTTACTAGTGGTAATCTCATTCCAACATTGTTGTTTTTGTATATGATTCAAAAACCACCCAAGTCCAGCATTTAAAATGAACCCCCATGAAGTCCCTGAAGTGCTAATTGTCATACCTAATACAGTTTAAGCCACTCATTTGCACGTAAAACTTACCATATTGACAAGGTAAATCTAACTGAAGGAATTAAAATGATACACAGGTTTGTTTCTCAAAATCACTTCCAATGGACTTGGGTGGGTTTTGAATTCATGTATTCAATATTATTGTAAAACATGTTTTACGTTTATTTCTTACCTCGTGGCTCATTTCAAAGTTTAATGGGTACTATATACCTCAACTTTATCCGTTGTCTGCTGCGAATCCGTTGAACACAATTTGACAAATTTATATATTATATTCCTTATATATTATAGTACAATAGATTGTCGTAACCATCGTGCAAAACATTTTATGGGAAATGGTCATTGAACTTTTACACGGTGGTCAAGTTCAAAACTGCTCGGACTTGGTTAAAAACAAGAATAATGTGTTCATCTCGTCATAATAATTAAAAAAAAAAGTTTTGTTTGACCTATTTATGACGTCCGATTATGGAGTAAATAGGTAACACTGTGACGTAGAAAATTGGCTCCACGGTGAGCGAAAATGAAAATTGCTCCAATTTTGTTGACAATGAGCTCAAACTATTTGTTTTGCCATGAGAAATCAGAAACAGAATCGTTTTCCCTGTGTAGGATTCATTTTTCCATTTTCAACAAAATCAGACAAATTTCCATTTTCGCCCCCTTTTCTACTAAATGAGAGGTGTGGTTGAAATGGTTCTATAGTCTAGATTAATCACCTCTATAAGCATCATTACTCTGCCAAATACAGCAACTTTTGCAACAAGATTTGCACGATTTTCGTGCATAGGAACTGAAATCTCTTGAACTATTACGATCCCACAAAATATCAAAGTAAGAGGAATTATTCCTAGGCCTTTTATGTTAAGAATATCGGATATCAGACCCTCTGTTACATCTGACTTTGTAGGGAAATGTGGTTGGAAGTATTTGACCGTAAAATGAGTAGCTTATTTAAACATTAATTACTGGTATTATATCTGTACTTTTATTGGCATCTTGTAAAATCTTACTTCGTTTATTGATTTTGACAATGTGGTTTCTAATTACGTTCAAATGTCGTTTCTTCACTTACAATTAGATTCACATCAACTGAACATCTATACCAGTGGCCGAAATATTCGTCACACATTACCCTGTAAGTTTCTCTTAATAATGCAAATTCAGTGTACATATGTCAACTCGTACTGCGCTGTTCTATGGGCCATTCATTTGTAGATCACCAGAGCTGTCACTCTCAGGGCCGTATTTCCCCTTTTTTTATGACGAGAACTCCTTTGTAATTTCCAACTGTGACGGTGGCTTGGGAATAGTTCCTTGAACTGTGTTTCTTTTCTTCTTTTTCATTTTTCTATACCATCTGTAGTGCGGAATCCGATAGTATGGCATATGTTTCTTTTGATTAGCTTCATCGATTAAGGGCATCATACCAGTTGCTGACGAAATTGCGCGACTTATTTGCGTTCCATTTCACATAGTGACATATTTCATTTAATATTGCTTTTATTTTGCAGAATAAGTTATGGTCTGATAATGATAAGTGAATTTCATTGAAAATGTGGTATATTTGTATTGCTTTTAACCAGGTTTTAATCGACAATGTTTTAATAAAGAGTATGCAGCAAATGAAAATCGCTAAATTTTCAAATTCGATTTTCTCGATATGCATAGTTTGCAAACACGTCACTATGTGAAATTCTTATCAAGGTTTATTGTTAGAATATATAACAATATTGTGAATACCTGTCCTAATCGACGAGAAATTAATCGTTGTAATTGGGTAAATATCTTTTTGGACCACCCTGCATACTTCAAAATTCGCCGACGTAATGATTACAAGAAAATTCCGTTTTCTACAATTGTATTGTAGTCAGGTGATTTATATTTTAATACATCTATATCAATTTCAACTTATTTACATAAATTAATGCGAAACTCTAGACGTCTACCAAGACTTCAAAAAGTCATCGGCGATTCCATACAGTAGATTAAACATTTCTATTCTGTCTCTAATTGTCATTAGTTTTTCTATTGGAACTGACGTAGAGGAAGTCAAATGGATAGTTGGTAAGGCAGTTGCGAAAACCTTGACTCAATCGGGATTTGAATGCCACAAAGCAGGATATGAGTGGAATTGTGTACCATGCAGAGTTGGATACTATAGCAACTATAACGAATATGGTACAGGCCTATCGGAGATGTCGTGCGTAACATGTCCTGCAGGTTGGTAGGAATAGCTGAAAATAATCGTTCTTCCCTATGCTTTATATTATTCAGATTTGATGGTTTTAAAAGGCGTGATTAGCTCTTGTCAGGGCCCTCGCTAGAACATTTTCTGGGGCGGAATCCGTTTTGTCCGAAACAAAAGGTACCAGTTCATGAATAGTTTGTCAGCAAATCAATTTGGCATCAAAGGAATCAGCGAGATTCCTGCGTGCATGTTACTATGTTACGTGCAACGCAAACGATACGAGCAACCGCGCCTTTCAATACACAGATAGTTTGTACGATATTGTCTCATATAAGTAAAGGGTTAAAATACAAAGTACCCATGATGCCACATTGACTTAAGGTTGCCGAGCTGTAAATCATTATGATCAGCTCTCACAAAATGAGTATAAAGTTAGCTCCTTGCTTTGGGCTTCAAAATTCAACATTTCCTACACAATGTCCTTGATATTTTTATCTAGTTTTTAAAAATTAATTAAAAAAACCCCAGTATTTTGGGATTTGGGGCCAAAAATGAGCATTTGGCCCAAATTTGACCGCACAGATGTACATATCAAGTCATTGCCATTCTAAATATGTATACTTTTATATACTTTAGACCAACAATTTAGCAGTTATGATGCCCGAAAGTTTCCATAATTCCAGGGTTCAGACCAACCTTAATGCTCATTTTGTGGCAGCAGGTGATTGTGAGTTGCGGCTTTCTGGCTCTTAACCCTCGTAGCCTTTAGCTCATTTTTTAAAATAAAGCTCAAATTGTTAATAAAAAAGTATGAATATTGATGTTCCGTCCGTGCAGAAAATAAAGAGCGACAGGCTAATTGGGTGTATACGTTAAAACGGACAAGCCCCTCTGAATCATGAGACAATTTGGCTACATTCCCATTGAAAACCAGATAAATTGAGAATCTTTAATGAAAAAAAAACGCGGGTTTTTCGTAGACACAGAAATTTTTGAAGTATGGTTTTTGTTTTCAAATAGGCTTTTAACTTCCATATCCCGAGCGACATGGAATACATATGTTATGGTATGTTATGGAATCGCGCAAGGTACTAGAAGTAGTACCTCATGGGTCATATCGGGTCAGTCTTAGTTATCTGATATTCGGCAGTATGCGATAAATAATACGACAATCTGGAATATTATTTTTCAGGTGGATTCTACCAGGATAAAATTGGCCAATGCACTGAAATGGACGAGTCCATTGGCTGTAAAACGTGTAATAATGGAACTTTTGTGCCGTTAAAACAATCGCCGGGGACCAAAGCTGACGATTGCCAAGTGTGTCCTACAGGAACTGATAAAGCAAAATTTGCTGGTTTTCGCGCATGCCCTTGTTTAGATGAATATTTCCGAATAAATAGGTTTGAAAATTGCAAACAATGTCCCGGAGAAGGCATTGATTGTTCTTTTGAATACCAGAAATTGAAACAAGGATACTGGTGGACATGGAACTTTGACGGGAATGAAACAGCAGGTTATATAGAAATGTCGAAGTACAATGAATTTGTGAAGAACATTCTTACAAAAACGATAGCTATGACAAAAATACTGTCAGTTATATTGGGCAAATACCTAAGCCATTCAAGTGCCCTAAAGGAAATGACTCATGTCCTGCAAAGAATAGCACAGAAGATGAGTACAAGATAAATCCATCTTGCGGAACGGGTTATGAAGGATGGCTGTGTTCTGAATGTAGCAGGGGATACTACCCATGGTTTGAATACTGCTTTGTATGTCCACCATGGTGGCATTTAGCTTTAGAAGTATTTATCGTCGTTGCTGTTGCTGTTGTAATTATTGTGGTTGCAATATGGGATTACAAAAAAGAAGACAGATCAACGCGATCTCCTATAGATACTTTAGTTGGTAGGTTTAAAATTGTCCTGGCTTACTACCAAATAGCTGGGACAATTTTAACATCAATTCACAACATTCAGTGGCCAAAGAAGGTTTCACAGCTGGCAGACATCTTCAGATACTTAGAACTGAACATCTTTAAACTCTTAGCTAAGCCACGCTGCTTCATAGATGTTTTGCAATTCGACATTTACGGGGAATTTGTGATTGGCATGACATTCTGTGCTGTGGTTATCCTATTACCATACACGATTTATGTATGCCTGAAATTGTACAACCTATGCCGTTTTCGTCATGCCGCCATTCCGAATGATGTCCACGAGTGGATGAAAAAGCAAAGGGCAAAATGCTACTTCGCTGTAGTCGTCTTGCTGTTTATAACCTTCCCAAGTGTTTGCCAGGTTATCTTTGAGCTCATGCCACCTGCTTGCGACAATTTCTGTCTTGTTGCCAACGGCACCGACTGCATGTACAGCGTTAACAAACTACGATCAGATTACGCAATAAACTGTAACAGTCCGAAACATGTGCACTTCCAAATGGCGGCGTACATCGGTCTAATATACGTCGTTGGATTTCCTATTACCACGTTTTTCCTGATAAAGATACATTTTTCTACGACTGAAAAGAGCAAC
The DNA here is from genome assembly GCF_039555335.1 of Amphiura filiformis. Classification (NCBI taxonomy): domain Eukaryota; kingdom Metazoa; phylum Echinodermata; class Ophiuroidea; order Amphilepidida; family Amphiuridae; genus Amphiura; species Amphiura filiformis. Next base: position 42,922,109 of record NC_092634.1, read on the forward strand.
GTTCAAGATAGAAGTACTCAAAGAACGGATGAATGCGGTGAAAGCAGCAATACTTCAACAATTATGGAAGACGAAAGAAGCCTTAACTCGGAAGCAAATGCGCAAAGAGAGCTCTTATCAATCAACGGACAACCACCAAATGACGAAGATGAAGAAGATGAAAACAATAATATTGACGAGGAAACATTGTCAGAGAGTGATAGATCGAATGCATCATTACTTAATAGAGTCATTCCTTCTCCTAGCAGTGACCCACTGCACATTCGATTTCTTTGCGAGAACTATAAACCCGAATATTGGTATTGGGAAATCGTTGAATTGTCACGTAAATTGGTTCAAACATCACTTGTAGTTTTGTGGGGCTCAGAAGATCCTTTTACCCTCGGTTTATCAATTGCAATCTCGGTTGTTTACACTGTAATTCACGCATATGTAAAGCCCATGAAAGATAACTTTGAACACTGGCTCCAGATGCTGTCACTCATGGCCATTTTCTTCAACTTGTTAGCAGCTATATATTTTAAGGTTCCATACAGCAACCACAGACAGACGCTCATGACCGTGTTCATCCTTATAGTCAACTTGTCAGTTGTGCTGCTAGCTGTAGGTAAGTTTGCTGAATGATCTGAATTTTACACATTCCAGGTGCAAAGGTATAGTTACCTGCCTAGATGTCAGCGAGTTTTAAAATAATATTATTGAAATTACAGTTGCTACCACGGCAGAACGGCAGTGGCCGAAGTGTGCGCCCTTTTTATCTTGTAAAAAGAACGGGGTCACACCATGATTGCGTGATACTACGCGGCGTACTTGGCGAATGAGATGTCGATGATTCAAAGCCTTTCGTGGAGACGTGATTTAATCAGCCAATCAGAGCCCTACGTCTGTGTGCTTGCGCTCAAAGTTAGACAAGCGCCGCTCTTCTCTATACAGTCAATTGTAGATACTAGTCCCTGGTATGATAGCAACGAATCAAAAACATTTGCGCGACAAGCATTGTTAAACCTTTTCACTTATTTCTAACCTTGCTTGTTTTAAGTATTTTAATGTGTGGTCTAAACTCAACCCAGAAAGTATCGAAACGATTATAGATGGTCAGATATATCGGGAACTGAAATATATAGCAAAAACTTATTTAATGTATATCAAGCGCAGCTCTCTCCTGCCTATTTTGATACCTCTTATGTTGCTCTACGATATCATTTGGTCGAGTTATGGGCGCTTGAATGGCTTGAAGTCGGATTTTGAAAGTTGCACTTAGCTTCTGTTCAAGCCAAATGCGCTGTACTGTGACCATTAAATGACCACTGCTTTTGTCCGCCAAATTCAAATGAGAATGGGTGTCGCGTGTTGGATAAATTGGTTGCGATCAACGCTCTGCAGGGTCTATTGTTCTATTGTTTCCGATTAGAGCGCTGACATATTGGAAAATGTTGCCAATCAATATTCATGAGAGTGTACATTCAACGTCCAGTTTGCGAAATTGGGTGAGTTGTGTTTGGTAGGTGTGAAATACATCTGACTGGGTGTTTTAATTACGTAACGAATAAAGGCATTGACATCATGACATCGAATGGCTGCCCAGTCCTGTTATGTGTTTAGTTATTATATAGGCCTAATAATTATTATTAAATGTATTCATCATTCCTTTCTTTTCCCTTCTCTGTACTTATTCTTTCCTAGGCCTACACTTTATCACTCCCTCGCTCTCATTGCCCCTTCCTCCAGCCCCTTCCTCCCAAGACTTCTCACAGAGGTGAATCTGCCCCTCCCCATCCCCCTCCCCTCTTTGGGTACGCCACTATTTCTATACCAATCTCCTTCTTAAAATAAAATAAAATGGAAATGTCTTAAAAACAACCTTTATAGGCCTATACTTATACTTACATATATACGTATAGCGATTACCATTATAGTGTAATATAGATATATGGACTGGACATGGCAGCCTTCATACATTCTAATGTGTAATCGATCAGCAAGAGCATTCAATTTATTTAAATGAAACGCCTAACGTCAGGTGGGTGGTAAAGATGATTGCATCGACAGCTAAAGCCTCCTTATAGACTTCAGAAACACACAAGCACACATTTGGGATACATGAGTACAATGGTACCACTTTACACATGACTGCCCTTACACATGACTGTAGTGTGGTCACTTATTGATACTCGCCTGTTGTGTAGAGCGTTAATATGATGCTGGATCAGTGACCAATTTAATGGCGGAACCCCTTTATTCGAAACAATGGTACCACTTTTATGAATAGCCTGTCGCAACTTCTAATCAGCATCAAACGAACAAAAGATTATATAATCTATTGCGACTCTATTTCTATTAAAAGCTCTTTGGTTGCGATGACCATCAATTGTACTTAATGTAAGTATTGAGATGTCAGCAGAAAGAGTTCATGAGATAAGTCAGAGATAAGTAAAGGGTAGCAAGTATTGAAGTTGGAAGTCGAGTAAAATAAAGTTAAGTTCATGGTTAAGTAAACTGAGCACATCGGTGTCCTTTGTCTTGATTTTGTGTGTGTGGGGGTGTGTGTGTGTGTGTGTGGGGGGGGGGTGTACACGACGAACGCATTTGGCTTGAATATGTGCTAAGTGCAACTTTCAATATCCGACTTGAAGCCACTCAGGCGCCCGTAACTCGACCAAATGATATCGTAGAGCAACAAAAGAGGTATCAAAATGCGCAGGAGAAAGCTGCGCTTTATACAGGGTGTCCCAGAAAAATTACCGAGTGAATAAAATTGAACGTAAGTCGAGAAATAGACATCGGAATCCAAAAATTAAAAATTAGTGCATAGCCTATTTTATTGTGCATCACATACAAACATGTTATTTGATTCAGTTGACTGGTTACGAAGAAATTAACGATTACACAATAAGCACATCAATGCAGTTCATTCCAAGTTTGATCAACAGGCGTTTTTTTTTCATACTCGCTCACCGCTTCCTTAAGTTTAGTCCACATTATCTATTTTATAATCCGACGATGTCATGTTATATTTTAACTTTCCAGAGAACATTTGATTCAAGAATAACAATGATCAAGTGCTTGCAGCTTTACTTGTGATTTTTGATACCATGCAACATTAAGTTCTAAAAGATTCAAACTTTGCATTATAATTTCTTGGAAATATTCCAAAAACATTAATGTGTGTTATAGAGATCTTTTAAGCCAGAATAATTCTTTATGCAATGTTTATATCAACATTAATGAAAAAAAGATATTTACAAGTACATAGCATTAAAAATGTCTTGCAAGAAACAGATTGTTTAAAAAGAACGAAAGGATTTAACAAAACAAAATATGAAGCTCATATCATTAACAGTTAACAACTAGTGCGCATTATGTTGAACGATCTTTCTTTCAAACTTGGAATGAAGTGAATTGACGCATGCGTTATGTAATCGCTCATTTCTTCGCAATCAGTCAACCGCTTCTAGTAAATTTGGCGTATATGATGCAAAATAAAATGGGCTATACGCTGATGTTTAGATATTTGGATTTTGTTGTCTATTTCTCGACTTACGTTTAAATTCATTCGCCCGGTTTTTTGTTCTAGGACACACTGTATACATTAAATAAGTTTTTGCTATATATTTCAGTTCCCGATATATCTGACCATCTATAATCGTTTCGATACTTTCTGGCTTGCTCTACCTTTACTAGTGTAATTGCTTTGTGTATGACAGCATACCCCTTCACCCAACAAGAATAAAATTAGATGTCCAACTACTTGTAATAGATAATGAATGGATTTATTAGAATTTTAGCTTTCAAAATCTCGTTTGAGATGAATGAATGTAATAATACATTACTTCCTATTTTACAGGAAACGTTCTCATTATTACATGGAAAACTGTGAGAAGACAGCGTTGGAATGATAACTGCACAGGCCTATGTCTCTGTTGCTGGACTTCAATTGCGAGATTAGTGACCGATGGTTCATCTGTCAGTCGGAGACAAAATATGCTTACATAGGGCACCATCATTAAGTATCAAGAAAAAAATCCACACTTTTTTCAAAGAAAAATCATCACTTCCATGTTCTGCTATTTATTCAAATGGTTTTGGTCAGAAATTATTTTTGAACAAAATACTGGAATTCATTCATAAGGTTGATGTCGTTCTTTTACATGATTTACGAAAATGATTTTATTTTTTATCCTTAGCATTTTCTGTTTCTTTTTTGATAATGGAATAACACCTTACATATTACATTATAAACTCCTCAACAAAAGTTTGGAAAGTTTTTTCAAGCATCTGTATCTCAAATTATTTGTGACATATTAATATCAGCCGTGAAAAATGTTATTGTTTCAAATGGGGTATCATTGTAAACGGGAGTATTGTAGCTATCCATTGATATGCAACACGGTATGAATATGTCACAAACAATCTGAGATACAGATGCTTGAAAAAACTTTCCAAACTTTTGTTGAGGAGTTTATATAAAAGTATATATTTTCTAATGATATGAAATAACTTTACCATTTTCCTTACAGGAAAATATTTGCTGTAAATAAATATGCATTGGTAGGATTGTAGATAAAATAGTTCAAACATATAATATATTGACAAATCTCATATATGGTACTCAAGAATTTAGCTCTCGCTAAATATTTAGGTAAATATTTCATTTATATGCTTGTTAATATCTTACTTCTAAGGAATTGAATCCGTACCAGTCTCCGTACATTTATTCGAAGTAAGGAAATGAACATTTTTTAACAGTGTGTGTGTAATTTTCCTTGCCTATTATGTTGATTCCCTTATTTCCCTAGGTATAAATAGAAACCTTAACATTTTCTTTTTAGCTAAGTTTGCATCAAGCTAATGAATTACCATTTTCCTGACAAATTAACATTGTTTTAGATATGACATTGAATCGTGCCAACTACCTTTTTCGAGGTAAGGAATTGATTCCTTACTATTTTTTCCTAATTATTAATGCCAAAATTTGTATTTAGATGAATGTTAGGATATTTTGGTTCAGAAAATCACTAATAATACGGTTAATACGATCATACAAGGCGCTTTACAATTAAAACATGTGTACGTAAAAAACAAAATTGAATTATAAATATACATCATTAAGAAATAAGAAACAAATGAAATAGGCACACGATGAACATTGCACAAAAGGGATTGCACGGAAAAAATGCATGCAAAATGAGCAGAGAAACAACTAAGTGAAATGTTCAAAGTGACGGCATAAGCAATAAAGCAAAATACGTTTAACCAAACAACAATTTTGTATAAACAACGGCAATATACTGCAAACAGAATAATATCAGAGATGAAATTAGAATCATAAAAACACATATTTTTTTAAACGCCAAGCTGTACACTACATTGATAACACGTGAGTAGAAAACAACAAAAAATGAAAATGAAGTATACAGCGAAGCAATTAAACACATGATCAATTCAATGCAATATCAAAAATGGCAAAACACAAAATCAAGTTGAATATGAAAAATTCCAAACAAATGGATACTTTTAACGCAAACAATACCAAAAGTGGCGAAGCAAACATATTTACATCAGGTATAATACTCAAATGAACAGAGCAATCATCATGATCACGAGAACAACCAAGAAAATAACTTGAGTTATACGAGGTGTATAGGCAAAATATTATGCGAAACATATTGCACACTTTTTTAAACATAATTAATAACCAAAATTGCACAATTATTAATAATACAATAATATCAAAATATCAACAAACAATACCAAAGTGGCGAAGCAAACATCTACACCAGGTATAATGCTCAAATGAAAAGAGCAAGACACATCACGAGAGCAACCAAGAAAAAATGACTTATACGAGGTGTAGACAAAATATTATGCGAAACATATTGCACATTTATTTATTTTTTTTAAAAACATAATTGATAACAAAAATTTCATAATAATTAATAATGCAATAATATCAAAATATCAACAAACAATAGCAAAGTGGCGAAGCAAACATATCTACACCCGGTATAATGCTCAAATGAAAAGAGCAAGACACATCACGAGAGCAACCAAGAAAAAATAACTTATACGAGGTGTAGACAAAATATTATGCGAAACATAATGCACACTTTTTTAAGACCAATTAGAGTTTTAATTAAAACTTTAATTGGGTTTAGAAGGAGCATGCTTGGTCCCCCCTGGCCTCCACCTGTGAGGGCAGCAGACAGCTTCCCCTTTGGTTTCTCTCCCTCTCCTCATGTGGCCAATGGAGGGCTCCCTTCTCAGTGCACTTGCCTGCATGCTGCAGCATGTGGTTCTTTCCTTTTGCTTATGATCTCCAAGCTGTCAACTTGGTATTTTTGTGACCAGCATTTTTATCTTATCAATCTTTAAATTTAAAATCGTTTCCACATTCAATTTTTCTTTGATCTTATTGCTTAGACCTATATCATCCTGTTGGTTCAGTTTGAGCTGTATATTTTTACATTTTAGTAGTTTATTCAGTGTTTTTGTGGGCAACTTTGGCTTAAAAACTTTGCACATGGAATTTGCAAATCCTTGACTTGTGGTTATTCACAAATGGTTGTCTTCCCTATAATGGGTCAAATTTCCCTTGATTAATTTTTGCTTTTTAATCCTGGTTGTGTGGGACCAGGTTTTTTATAATCAATTCATCTCACATAAGCTTTTCTACTTAGTTGTGCCAATCATGCATGCATCGTTCAGATTGGCTATGGGAAATGTACACAAATTCGTCTTTACTAGTGACTATTCACTATTAGCTGTAACAGGCTACAAGTACCTATTCTTGATGACCTGTGTGTTCTTTTAGGTTTTGGAATCATTTATAATTAAGCTTCCATAAATGTGATAGGTTTAGGCATATGCCATGTGTAATCAAGCCTGCTCATGTGCACCAGATGCCAGGCCGGCAAAATAGGCTAGGCTCTAAGAATTTACCTTTGTATGTACTGTAGGCCTACTTGTAGTGGACTTTACATTTTTATTGGCTCAGTGGATTGAGACCATGTGAGGCAATAATTATTTTATACAGCATTACTGCATGTTTTGGCCTAACAATCATGACAATTCTAACTTAAGTCATGCTTCGACCCTTACTAATTTTTGGCTTTTATCAAATCCTGTACAGCATTCGGATTGCCATAGCAAGTTCACTCACAATATTGGCAAGGATAATAACCATACATGCATAGGCCTATTATACCTAGGTATTTAATTATTTATTTTATTTAAAACAATTAGCAATGCTAATTTCAGTTTGTCAGCAGACAGCTGCCAGAGGCTGCCTCGGTTGGCCTTAATTAATAAATATGGATAATCACGATAAAATTAGTAAGTTTATAACTTAAGTCATGCTTCGATCCTTACGATGTTTCATGCGGCATTTATTAAAATGCTGTACAGCATTGCGGGCCAGCATAGCAATTTCGCTCACAATAACCGTAACACAGGCCTATATCTAGGCATGTAAAATATTGGCAATGCTATTTTCAGTTTGTCAGCAGCTGCCAGAGGCTGTCTCGGTTGGCCTAATTAATAATATTGATAATCATGATAAAATTATTACATTGATATTAAACTTATAAATTAACGATTCTGGAAATCAGTATAAATTATAGGCCTAATCATCGTCATCATAACAACAAAAAAAAACAAACAAAAAAAACAAAAAAATGACATGCGAATTTGTAAATTGAGTTAGTGATTGGATTAACAATATTAATATAAATTATAAAGTGCACACATAGGTGCATGTCCGTTCTGATCACGAGGGCTGTGCGGTGCAGTGGTTAGTAGGCCTACTCTCGCCGGCGGTCAGTTTTCAATCCTCATACTGGAGTATGTGTTGCCTTAGCTGTTGGTACATTCGTAACTGGCGTATGTGTTGCCTTAGCTATTGGTTCCTTTGCAACTGGTGTATGTGTTGCCTTAGCCGTTGGTTGTAACTGGCGTATGTGTTGCTTTAGCTGTTGGTACCTTTGTAAGTGATGTATGTGTTGCCTTAGCTGTTGGTACCTTTTCAACTGGCATATAAGTGTTGCCTTAGCGGTTGGTACTTTTGTAACTGGAGTATGTGTTGCCTTAGCTGTTGGTAGCTTTGTAACTGGCATATGTGTTGCCTTAGCTGTTGGTACCTTTACTACCCTTGTAATTGGAGTATGTGTTGCCTTAGCTGTTGGTACCTTTGTAACTGGCGTATGTGTTGCCTTAGCTGTTGGTACCTTTGTAACTGGAGTACGTGTTGCCTTAGCTGTTGGTACCTTTACTACCTTTGTAATTGGAGTATGTGTTGCCTTAGCTGTTGGTACCTTTGTAACTGGCGTATGTGTTGCCTTAGCTGTTGGTACCTTTGTAACTGGAGCAGGTGTTGCCATAGCTGTTGGTACTTTGTAACTGGCGTATATGTTGCCTTAGCTGTCCGTACCTTTGTAACTGGAGTATGTGTTGCCTTAGCTATTGGTACCTTTGTAATTGCAGGATGTGTTGATTTAGCTGTTGGTAGCTTTGAAACTGGCGTACGTGTTGCCTTAGCTATTAGTACTTTTGTAAATAGAGTATGTGTTGCCTTAGCCGTTGGTACCTTTGTAATTGGAGTATGTGTTGCCTTAGCCGTTGGTACCTTTGTAATTGGAGTATGTGTTGCCTTAGACGTTGGTACCTTTGTAGCTGGAGCATGTGTTTCCTTAGCCGTTGGTACCTTTGTAATTGGAGTATGTGTTACCTTAGCTATTGGTACCTTTGTAACGGGTGTATGTGTTGCATTAGCTATTTGTACCTTTCTAACTGGTGTATGCGTTGCCTTGGTACCTTGGACGCCCGGTTAGCGATTACTGAGATGAGAGAGAGAGCAGATGTGGCAAGAAATAAAGCTTGTCCAAATCCAGGATTAACTTGTTGTAACCGCGGATTACAATTTACAACCAATCAAAATGTTGAAGATAAAATATAGATTGCTGATAAAAATATTAAGGAAAGGTAAAGCAAATAATAATAAATCATAAACAAATAAATAAATAAATGAATAAAAAATAGAAACACGTGAAGGTAGTGCAGTAAAGCACAAATCGTAATTGAAGACTGTAAAGAAATTTGATCAAATACAACTTGACGCCATCACCGTATGGCGGTAGTGGTTATAGATCCATACGAGCGGGATTAACGCCTCACCAGGGATGAAATGGTCTTTAATAGACCAGCCCAAGATCCATCACGCCCGTGGGCTACATGACCCAGTCCTCTTCCTCGAGAAGATGGCAAATATGCCAGTCTTTTCCAACTTGCCTTTTCGTGGCAATCCCACAGCACCTTGCACTCAAGTTTCAACAGGTTCAACAAAGGCAAATGGTTCAGGAAACCATGCAGTTTTGCTCACAAATGTCCCTGTTTCCAACCAGCCTCCAGCAGACAAGCTCTCCAGCGCCTCTGGCAAAGTCATTAGCCAGGGTTTCTCACAGGTTTTAAACTTGCTTGAGTTTCACATGCTAATTACAGATCCCTTTATCTTTGCAGCATGGTAATTACCAGCTTCTCTGTTGTTGTAGTGCGATCCTTAGTGACGACAGTATGTGACAAACACAGACAGTGGTGTAAAAGACGGCATTATTTGCCAGATCGGCCACAAGATAATAAGAAGCTTGTTGGTGGAGTTTTTCATGCAATTTGCATATATCCCCTTTTTCTTTGCAGCATGGTAATTACAGCAGCTTTGTGGTATTTACATTATGTGAGAGACACATCCTGCAGTGCAAATGGCAACAGTAATTGCCAAACCGTTCACAAGATAATAAAAAGCTTGTTGGTTATAAAATGTTTTTTTTTTTTTTTTTACATGCTGTTTACATATAGGCATATCCCTTTTATCTTTGCAGCGTGGTATTTACAGCAGATCCTTTTAGTGATTACACTATGTGACAGATACTGGCCTGTGGTGTAGAAGGCAACAGTAATTGCCCAAACGTACACAAGATAATAAGAAGCTTGTTGGCTGATTTTTACATGCTGTTTACATATATCCCTTTTATCCTTGCAGCGTGGTAATTACAGCAGATCCTTTTAGCGATTACACTAGGGACAGATACTGGCCTGTGGTGTAAAAGGCAACAGTAATTGCCTAAACGTACACAAGATAATAAGAAGCTTGTTGGCTGATTTTTACATGCTGTTTATATATATCCTTTTTATCCTTGCAGCGTGGTAATTACAGCAGTTCCTTTTAGTGATTACACTAGGTGACAGATACTGGACTGTGGTGTAAAAGACAACAGTAATTGCCTAAACGTACACAAGATAATATGAAGCTTGATGGCTAATTTTTTTTTTTACACGCTGTTTACATATATCCCTTTTATCCTTGCAGCGTGGTAATTACAGTCCTTATAGTTATTACACTATGTGACCGATACTGGCCTGTGGTGTAAAAGGCAACAGTAATTGCCAAAACGTACAAAAAGGAATAAGAAGTTGGTGGTTGAGTTTGTTTTTGTCCATGTAGTAATTTTGGTGAAATTTTTTGTATTTAACATTTAAAATACTCACCCTTTGAGCATCTCCAACTATCCACAAGATAACTGATCATGCCTCTAATCAGTGAGTGAAAATATCAATATCATAATGAGGTAAATTCACATGGTAGTGATAAATATATGAATAATTACAAAATTTGCATTTCCAGCAAATTGGTTGGTTTGATTTGGCACATCGAGGTTATTGGCATCGAGCAAGTTATCAACAACATGCATTTGATTGAATTGGATCCTTGCAAATCATTAATCTAAGTTGCAATTAAATTCGTTATATAGATATCAGCCTGCAATTTGCAGCGCACAGCAATATTAATATTCATAATTAAATTCTGGAAGACCACACACAAGTGCCAGCAGATTACAATTGTATTGACCATGTCATATACCATTAGCCACAAATGTTATGTGTTTTCATTTATCGTCGTGCATTCCTCTGAGGAATCCATATGATCGTTGTTCTCACAAGGTATCAAGTTTTAGTTTTCCAGTAAAATTTTGTTTGTACCATACAGTGGCGTTACTTGGTTCCGTTGTCCTAAAGAGAAGGCAATAGTGGTTTTTGCCCGTTACAAGCATTGCTCGCCTATTCGTAGCGATCAACAGGCTGTGCAGTGCCATTTGCCAATTTTCGATGGTCCACCTGCGACAAGTTTCAATTTAAAGCAATGCTCAATCGTGCAGTTAATTTTGCACCTTCCCACATCTTGAACTTTATCAATCTTCTCATTCAGAATAGGTGCTGCCACAACAGCTCGAATGTGCAGTCTGTCAGACAGTGACATCCAGATGTTGGGTTGTTGGCTTTCATACTAAATACATTGAATTCCCAGTTTATTATGCGTTAAATTTAATTAATTATTTTAGCACAGTTTTTAACCTTGATAATTGTTTGTTTCCTCTCAGTTTATGACCGTCCTCCATGTTTTCAGAGTCTATGCCTCCAACTTATGTGTGGATCTTAGCCCACCACAGCCTGCAGCGAGAGGGGCTCAACTCAGGCTTTGAACCAGCGAATTTGAGGATAATATGGAAGTGTTGCCGTGGGGCATCACTGGGGTCTGTGACTAATTTGATCCAGTATTTTCTGGACAGGTCAGAGACGGGCCCTCCACCCATTCTTATGTTTTATTGTATCTAGTTACAAACGACGTAGTATGTAGCCCCATTCCTTGGTTCCATCATACAGTATCACAGCCCATTGCATTTTGGCAGGCTTTTCTCCCCAATATATTCATATGGACTTCATATTCATCGCAACTTGATGTATGCCCTGTTTTTGGGCCAAAACAATTGCGGATGTTTTTAAGGCAAATTTTAAGCCCAAAGAGCCAGTTTTCAAATATGGGCTCAGGTTTCATGAAGGTGGCTATCACTCATGAAAAAAGTAAATAAATTGACTAATGTTTTATACTAAAATTCAAGTTTGATTGGGTTTCCGAAGTTCAAATCAAAATTTTCTTAATTCCTATAGGATCCTGGGTCAGGTCAATAATATGATCATATCTCCCACGTTCAATCCGCTGGGTGTGTTTATAATAATAATAATAAGCATTTGTAAGGCGCCATCAATCTAGTAGAACTATTCCGAGGCGCAGGCATGAAAAACAAGTAAGCACCGAAAATCACTATGCTTGTGGTTGGGTTTGTGTGGGCCATACTAGGCATGTTGGGGCGTAGTCCCTAAATATTCAATGTGTAAGTCATTTTGCGTGGGCCATGCTTTGCATGGTTGGGCGTAGTCCCAAATTAATCCAATTTGATGTGGGCCATGCTTTGCATGGTTGGGCGTATAGTTCCTAAAAAATCAAATTGTTCTCATAAAATGTATTCAGAAATTATAGCCCCCCTCAGATCGTACAGGGTAGGCAGATCGAAGACTGGAGTTTAAGTACAGTCTCAAAATGTAAACAATTTATTGACATGTATATACCATGTCCGTGCACCATTTCAGATTGTAGAAATTGGTATATTCTCCTTGAGCAATGTGCAGGAGTCGTAATCTCATAAGGCCCATAAGATCGTAGATGTAGGCCTTGTTTTTCTTTTTTGGTTGTAGTACAGGAAAGTATATTCGAAAGTATATTCGAAAGTATATTTGAAAAAGCAATATGATGCTTTATAAGGCCCATAAGATCGTAGATGTAGGCCTTGTTTTTCCTTGTGGGTTGTAGTACAGGAAAGTATATTCGAAAGTATATTCGAAAGTATATTTGAAAAAGCAATATGATGCTTTAAAACATTATTGGTGTAAAGTAACCAATTCAGGAGTTTGGCACGGACCTGGATTGGAGTAAGCACTGGATGAATTCGGGTTGCTAGTTCCTGTGAGCAGCCCCCAGTGCCGTGAGGTCGGCCAACTATAGGCTTTTAATTATGACCCATTGATGGGGTTGGCCTCACTATTCTTCTATATGGAGTAAAGTACATGGTAATGTTGGTCAATAAAATAGCATTCATAAGTACCGCAGTCATTGAGTGGAAGCTGTCTTTTTCATCTCGTAGTGTGTCTCTGTCTAAACATAATTAATAACAAAACTTGCATAATAATTCATAATACAATCATATCAAAATACGACGCAATAGTTCAGACAATGAGTATACAAAATCCAAATGATGAAAAAATTCGCGGGTAACACGAAGCACAGAAAATGATGACAATGCTAACTTGATGCAGAACAAATGACGTTATTAACTAGAGGAGAGGTTACTAGCACTTCACTCAAGTTAAATCAGAATAATATTGCGAAAATTAAACAGAAGCAGATGGAATGATATACTGTATGCAAAATGAAGCGATAAGTGACACAAGGGGAGAGGTTACTAGCACGTCACCCAAGTGTTGTGATGATGGTTAATCCACGCAAAACTGTGAGGAAACATGGTAGATGACAAAATCATAGACAAAAACCACCAGGGGAGAGGTTACTAGCACTTCACCCTGGTGTGATACACTAAATAATGCATAAAAGAGCTCCATTTATAAATTCGCGAAAAGCAAAAACATATCAAACATGAAAACATTGGCGAAAAAGATGTGTCTTTAATCTTGACTTGAACATTGGCAGAGATGTAGCTTGACGGACATCTGCGGGCAGGCGATTCCACAGAGTTGCTGATGCGACTACAAAGGATCTATCACCGTAGAACTTCGTGTTTGAGCGAGCGAGTTGGAGACGTGTTGCACATGACGATCGTAACGGTCTTGTAGGAACATACAGATTAACAAGATCACAAATAAACGTAGGCGCCATTTCATTCATGGCTTTGTATGTGAGCAACAGGATCTTAAACATAGATCTGTATTCAACAGGTAACCAATGCAGTTGACAGAGCAAAGGTGTAATGTGCTCACGGCGAGATGCACACAGAACAAGACGAGCGGCGGTGTTTTGAACACGTTGGATCTTCGCGATTTCAGATTGAGATAAGCCATACAAAAGGGAATTGACGGAGTCCAGCCGCGATGTCACGAAAGCATGTACTAGTCTGCAAGTCGTGTTGTTATCCAGATATTGTCGTATCTGACCTATTTTTCTGATGGCACACATAGCAGATCTACAAAGATTATCCACGTGATTTGTCATACGAAGTGAAGAATCCATAACAGCTCCGAGGTTACGAGCTCGTGGTGAAGATTGAATCACGGTTTCACCGATGGATAATTGGGAATTCACTGCAGGTGACTTGCTGAACTGAGAGGAGAAATGGATAAACTCAGTCTTCTTATCATTGAGAACCAACTTATTGGTTGAACACCAAAATCGTATATCAGCAATGCAGGTTTCAATCTTCTTTATTGCGGACTCTCGATCTTCAGGATTGAATGTCAAGTATAGCTGAGTGTCATCTGCGTATACTATGCTACTGACACCATGCGATTGTATGAGGTCATAAAGGGGCGCACTATAGAGTGTAAATAACAGCGGCCCAGCAACCGATCCCTGGGGACACCGTAGGTTAATGGCAGTGCATCAGAGAGAACATTTTTGATGCTAACAGACTGAGTACGTCCACTCATGTACGACTGGATCCAGCTTAAGGCAGTATCCATGTCCCAAGATACTTAAAATTGTCAACACGTTCAATGTCCTTACCACTTATAGATAAATTTATATTTTCACATTTTTCTATGCCCTTTTGTGTACCAAATATCATGTATTTAGTTTTTGAAACGTTCAGAGAAAGCTTATTTCTTTCTAACCATTTTTCAACATTATTTAAATTGTCATTTAGTTTAGTGCACATTATCATCAGCACATTTACTTGAATACATAAGTGCTGTATCATCAGCATAGAGTACAGTCTTACATGTGAGATTACTTGACAAGTCGTTCACAAAAATAGAAAATAACAATGGTCCCAAGATTGTCCCTTGAGGGACACCAATAGTAATACATTTTTGATCAGATAGTGTTCCTCCAATTGCAGTAGCCTGTGTACGCTCTTTTAAATAGGATGTAAACCAAGTAAGCTCCATATCACGAATGCCAATACCATAGAGCTTTTTCAACAAGAGATCGTGGTTGACGGTATCAAAGGCTTTCCGCAGGTCGAGAAACACTATTCCAGTAGCTTTTATCTCTTCCATGCCAGTCAGTATGTGATCTGTAACATCAATAAGGGTGCTTTATGTTGAATGGAATAATGAACTTATTATTAATGGAATAATGAACTTATTATTAATATTTATGTTAAGGAGGGTTATTTCAAGTTGATAAATATTGTATAAGTGTATGATGAATGTATTCCACGTAAAGATATACTCCTATCAGGAGAAAGGATCCATTATACAGTAGACTTCGGTTGTATATATAAATGCGCTTTTATAAATGCGCACGTGACCAGATGGCCAGCGCCATATTTGCATTACATCACTGTCAATCACTGAAATGGCGACCATTGAAGGAGTGGCTACAGTTGTGACCTTGTTTCGTGGCTAGCACTGGCAAGGAACATTGGCTGGAGGTTCGATGCTATAAATTTGCAAGGATAAATCATGGATATCAAAGGATCATGATTATTGCACAGCACCCCCCATGTACAAACATAACTAATGTTTATATATTTATTTTTATTTATTTATTTATTTATTTATTTATTTATTTATTTATTTATTTATTTATTTATTTATTTATTTATTTATTTATGCGATGAAAAACGAAAACCCTGTTCTATTTTGAACAAATTGGGAAACAAATTTTTCCTGTACAAATGAATGCCGACCCCAAATTTCGGAAATTTCAGGACAATTTTTTTTTGTATTTTCTCAAATTGAAATTTATTTACAGATTTTTGTGATTTTTTGGGTTATTTAAAAATTAAAAAAAAAACCAACCGACCGACCGACCCTACTTGAAAGGTCCGTTCGCCCATATATCAGGGTTTCTCTCTTTCTCGCCTTACTTAAAATTTTATAAATATTATTTGTCCCCCCCCCCCTTCCCCCAAAACCACCCCTCCACCCTTTTACACTCATAAATTAATTGTTGTTGTGCTAACTTTCCCCTTCCGTGTAAAGTAAAACTTTATAAGCCGGTTGAATCAAACTGAACAAAATTGACGTATACAATTACAATATACCATGACAATAATGTGTATGACGAGATCTAACTTACTAGCTGAATAAACCTCAAACCATGCATCACATACGTGATTGTACGTCATATTGTCATATAACGTATGAGCGTGATGTATAGTATACGAGTCTTCCTCAACATCTTCCAGCCGGGATGATTAGATCATGTACAGTCATCTACGTGTTTATACTCTAAATTGTACGTCAAAGGGTGACAAAGGGTGTACAGATTACCGATTTAGCATGGGGACACAAAAGGTGCTTAAAAACACATTTTGAATTTGTTTTGTGTCCATTTGCGAGCGAATGAGTAAATTAGAATTGAGGAGGTCGGGCGGGGACATCTAGCCTATTAGTTTGAGAGGGTCATTATACCGAAAAGGGCTAAAGTTATAGTTTCCTCAATTTACGTTATAATTAGAGTTAAAATTAGGGTCAGAGTTATGTTCATTGGCGGCGCTACGGGGGGGGAATACTTATCTTGACTCCCAAATAAATAAATCCATGACCCCTTCCTTCCGAAGAAAATGACAGCCCCCTAAGTTCCCTACGTGCAAACATTATCAAATAACATCATCGGCAGCTACCCAGTTCTGACCTTAATGCCAGTAAGAATCACATTTCGTCATCAATATGGCCAATTGCCACGCCCATTTAGCACGGAAATAATGAAATATAACTTTTTAAATCAGCTATATCTAGCTTTTCCGTCATAAATTTTTTTTTTTCCGTAATGGAAAATCCAAATAAAGAGTTTATGTTTCGGGTCAAATTATTTTGCCCTTTGCAATCAATGCCACTATTTTGCAAAACCAATTTTCCTTTTCCCAATTTGTGCACATCCGGGTACCTTACATCGTTGAACACGGTATGGCGACTTGTAGATGTCACGTGCGCATTTATAAATGCGCATTTATATATATACCCGAAGTCCACTGTTATACGGATGGATATCAAAAGAGGTACTAAACAGGATACTTGTAAGGCAAGCTGTACGAGTTGTACAAAGAATACAAGAGAGACGATTCAACAAATGTAAAGAATATAGAAATAAACTACACACCTTAGTACGGAAATTTGTCTTTTTTAGTATTTCAGAAGGCAAAAGATTTCATGTACAAAACTGTAAAAAACTGGAAAGAGTTATATTTAATAGAGGACCTAAGTAATTTATATGAATATTAATAATATTCAAATTGCAAAGCTATTACTGAATTTGTTGATAAAATTAAAAATGCAGTTGGAAGTTAAACTACAATTTGCATAATTATATTTGGATTTGTCAAAGAGCATTTGACACGATCCTATTTCATGATTTACTACTTCCAACATCATGGGTTCAGAGGAATTTTAATAGATTTTTGTAGAAGTTATTTCTATAGAATGCTATTCAAAGTCTCAAGAGTTAATATCGGTGTGTTTATTATTTATATTGTATATCCAGTGGCAATATCTAGAAACGTTGGAATCATTAACAAACTGGAGTATTTTGTGTTGTATACTTGTTCTATACCTATCGAATTTTAAAAAGTTCAAAAACGTGCTGTTAGGAATATTATGTAGAAGCGGTTTTAGACACCCTAGCCATTATTACTAATATAACTCTGTTGAATGTATATGATTCTTATAAACTGGAACTGGTATATTTTGTACAGACATAGTAAAGACTAATGAATAGCCTACTTGGTGTATTTATATACAGAAAATATATGAAATTCATAGCCACAAAACTCGGAAAAATAATAATTATGATATTAAGAAAAGATTCTGTTTATATTATATTATTGATTGTTTTTTGTATAATTTTATTACTATTAAGTTGAATAAGGTTTCTTGCCACCCTGGCCTCTTGGAAATCTCCTCCATGTCATTGTTCCGTGTCGTTAAAGCCATTATACGATTTCTGTCAAATTTTAATTGTGTAATTCTTTGCCACAAATTATGATATAATATTAGTCATTTTAACCCGAATGAAAGAAAAAAACAAACACACATTTGATATCTTGGCTGTTTATCTCTGTCTGGAGCTCTAAGGAGGATTTGAGCTTCAAATTGCTTTTTATCTAAAAGAAATCGGACATTCAGTTCTCATTTTATGATTCATATACGTGGATAACGCAAAATTGAAACTATTTGTACTATTCCTATATGTTTCTATACTAATACCATATACAGTTTCTGTTGTATTCTGTTGTTTTAAGGAGACAGTCTGGACAACTTTGTAGTTAAACTGGTTATTAAACATAGTTTATTAAAGAAAATTGTGTTATCTGTTTTTTATTATTGCAAATAGTAACAATAAGCCATTTTGCGACTTCAAATTGTATTTCTAAACTTAAAACTTAAGTGTCACCCCACCTAATTAACATACATAGTTGGCCAAGGTCAAAATTTTTTATCGTGTTGGTCGAAAGGGCTTTGGGTGTAGATTGTAAAAATCCACTTTGCTCGCTCATATGTTACCCGTTGCCATGGTAACGACCCGGAATGTATTTTAGGCGATTTTAGCTCAATTCAGGCTGAAAATGCTGAAATTTGCCTAATAAAGAACGGGCCATAGCTCCAATATTCGAGAAGATAGAAGAAATTTGATTATATCCTTACAATGGACCATCTTTCTACTTTGCAATAAAAAAATAAAATTATTCATGAGGTGCTCGTTTGTATCTTTTTTTGACCTAATAACACCTATAGTTTTGCCATTTTGAAAAAGTGGCAATTTTGACTTATTTTTGAGATGCAAAAAAACTATTGGCCATGACTCCCAGAATATTGTAATTGTGGTTATGAACAAAGCATATCATGCCCCATTCAAAATTGATATAAATGGCTTGGGGGATTATATCAGTAAAGCGGGGTGTTGCCAGAAAATAACACATTTGTTTAAAAGAGCTAAATTTGACTTGGAGTGTTTTCCCCTTGTATTTAGGTATTACTAAACATATTTTTTATGTTTGTGCATTATGTTATCTCAAAATTGAATGTTTTTGATCTAGATATTAAATATTAAACGAATTCAATTTCTATTTTGATATTTAAAGTGTTGCCAGTATTCAAAAAACGGCATTTTAAGGTATTTTAGTCAAATGACTAGAAATTGGCACATATTTAAAAGTCTAAAAACAAACGATAAAAGTATAATCACTTGGAATATACTTCTGAATATTGATGCAGCAGGCCTTACATCATTCAGCAATAAGCTAGGGATTTCAACTGCAGTGTTGCCATAAAGTAAGCAAATTTAGTACCTTCTTTCTACAGACTACATTGTTATGCACTGATTTTGGGGAATTTGATAATTCAATTCTAAATAAAGTGTATTATGTTATGATGTACTATACACCTGTGTTAACAGAAAAAAAGACACAATTCTGCATTGCAAACATTACAAACGGATGATAACGTGAATTTTTCTGCCTTATTTCTACTAACAAGAGTTATTTAAGGGGGTATTATACCCCTGCCCAATTTTATGCCTATTTTTGCCTTTTCTCAAAAATTAGAGCGCATTGGTGACAAGTAAGGTATGTATAATTATAGGTGCAATGACTACAACTACTGCACTGGAAATTTTATTTCAGGACACAAACCAGTTGTGGAGTTACAGTCAAAAATGAGGGAAAACCAATATTTGATCAATAAATCAATTAACTACTTGCCTTGAGTTGCTGAATTTTCAGTGCAGTAGTTGTAGTCCTCGCCCCTATAATATACATATCTTACTTGTCCCCAATGCGCTATCATTTTTGAGAAAAATGCAAAAATAGGCACACAATTGGCCAGGGTGTAGTACCCCCTTAACATGATCATGAGGGTGAATTTTGGTGTAAAACACCCATGAAAACATGCTCCTTGCGCCGTTTTTTTTTTTTTTTTTTTCTCTTTCATTTTTTGTCGGGGGAGGGGCACTCTTCTTCCTGTCCCCACCCCTAGCTACGCTACTGCAAACATAACAAAATGTTGACCCCGTGTTTTAGTCGGTGCATAACCACACAATTTTGGATTTGATAACACTGCCGAGTGCCGACTGTAAAATGAGTTTTGCATCATTCGGCTTTATATGCTGTATTTTATTGGCCCTCTATATATTTATGTTTATATAATGTGAGTCTATTTGGTTGAAACACAGCACAGACTATAAAGAAATTTCCCCTAATAAATTTTAAACACTTATGTATTTCTTTTTAAATGCAAAAAAAAAACGATATTAAGAACGGTAGAAACATACCAACTTTGAAAAAAAACAAGTTCAAATGAACTCTTTTTAACATCAGCAAAACATATATATTACTAGAAAAAAAACAATAGTCTGAAAACATCAAAATGTTCAGAGGGGGCATATTTAGGGGGGTGCAAACTTGTCCAAAATTGCGGAAGCCCCCCCCCCCGACACACACACACCTTGCCCTCTGAGCTATGCCACTGAGCAGATATCATTGATAATTTGAAGCTTGTTAAATAACTCTTGTTATGAGAAATAAGGCAGAAATCATTTTGACATTTTGTGATAAAAAATCATATTATTTGTAATGTTTGCAATGTAGAAGTGTGTCTTTTTTCTTGTAACACTGGTGTATATAGTACATTATAACACAAAACACTTTGTTTAGAATTGATCCAAATTCATAACGATATCAAGCAACAATTTTGTGAAATACCATATAGATGTGAAGACAAATCAGTGCCTGACAATGTAGTCTGTAGAAAGAAAGTGGTCATATTGTTTAAGTTGGTACCCAGAAAAGGCGGATTTGTCACATTTTCGGTGACTTGTGTTGAATATTCCCCTCATAAAATATGTTATCAGCATAGCTTGGATGTACACTTGGGCTTAAATGAGAGCCTATTTGTCCAATTAATTGCAGCAGCTAATTAGTCAGGGTGGATGTGGCGGATGTGAAGGTGGATGATGTGCAGGCATGTACATTTCCTATGGGTGACTGTGTGTGTTTCAAGTTTTTTTCTTTTCTTTGCAAAATATGTTAAAGGCATAACAGGAATTAAAAAAACTTAAATGAAAGAATATTAATTTCTTCGAAAGAATCACAACCATTTCAATTAATCAGGGACGTTAATTAATTATAGCAGTCACTGAATACTCCTAATTAGTCGAAGAATGGAAGAAGCTATGCGGTTAATGCATTTCTTCTATGTTTGAAATTTTTAAGAAATCCAATAGGCCTACTTGCACCATGACTATCTACAACGTATTAAAGAAAAGTGCTGCTGAATCTTAAAAGTTTTATTGCAAAATCATTTATTTAATGTAATTTCCAGCTTCCTGTTAATTTCTAATTCTGTTTTAATTAATATAATAATGAGGAAGACAAGTTGCCAATTGATTGTGTTGGCTTGAACATTTTTAAAATGAAAAAGAATTCTCTGCAATTCTTACAATTATCCTAGAATTTATAAAAGTGTACTTGAACATTGACATGCTTTGTACATGTCAGCCCAAACATGCATGCTATATTTAGTTAGTAAAATAACTTTGACACACCCTGTATGTTCTATTCATTTGTAATGCACATGAAATCTGTGGAATCGAATTGAATACAATAAACAATGCAAAAACAACATTTGGTAGATTTAACTGTCAACATTTCTGCTGGGAATTTGGCCACTCAATAATAGCATTTCACTACGGTAAAATTTGGCACAACCTGTAAAATAAGATAAGCAATCATTTTAGTAGTTTCATGTCATATCATTCTGTTTTCAGACTAATATATGCAGCACAAGTATATGCAGCATCAAAACTGAGATTTTAGTCAGTAATCTTAGGATATTGAACTACTTCAATGGGATTATATATTATCATATAGTTTCCAAATAAATCATGTTCGTTTTTTTGCACACCCTGTATAGTGATTGTACAGATAATTAATTAACATAAATGTTGTAGTTTTAGAAAGGGCAAACTATGTACTTTCTTTAAAAAAAAACCCGAATTTCAGTTACTGGGAAATGATGATATTGGCATAATACTATTCAACTTTTTGTGTGGAATTATTTTGTTACTCCCTATATTACCTATCGATCACCCTGTATATTCAAATGCTAACTAATGTAATGGCCATCTTTGAAGCATAAGCTTTCCAGAAATGTATGGGTTTTCATACTTTTCTTGAACTACATTTGAGATATAACCAAAAAGGTGCAAAAAAGAGGTGATTTCAACCAAATTTCCAAATGTGCAACAATAGGGTACCAACTTAAAAAATGTGACCAAGTACTAAATTTGCTTATTTTATGGCAACACTGCAGTTGCCATAGCTTATTGTTGAATGACGTAAGGCCTGCTAGGCTGCAAAATCAATATCTAGACGTATAGTCCAAGTGATTAGACTTTTATCGTTGGTTTTAGACTTTTAAATATGTGCCAATTACTAACTACATGTAGTTATTTGACCAAAATACCTTAAAACGATGTTCTTGAAGACTGGCAACCCTTTAAATGTCAAAAAAGGAATTGAATTCATTTAATATTTAATATCTTGATCAAAAACATTCAATTGTGAGTTAACATGATGCACAAACATAAAAAATATGTTTAGTATTACCTAAATACAGGGGAAAAACACTCCATGTCAAATTTAGCCTTTTTCAATAAATGTGTTATTTTCTGGCAACCCTCTGCTTTACTGATATAATCCCCCAAGCCATTTATATCAATTTTGAATGGGGCATGGTCTGCTTTGTTCACAAACACAATTACAATATTCTGGGAGTCATGGCCAATAGTTTTTTGCACCTCAAAATAGGTCAAAATTGCCACTTTTTCAAAATGGCAAAACTATAAGTGTTGCCAGGTCAAAAAAAGATACAAACGAACACCTCATGAATAATTTTATTTCTTTGATGGAAAGTAGAAAGATGGTCCATTGTAAGGATATAATCAAAATTTCTTCTACCTTCTCGAATATTGGAGCTATGGCCCGTTCTTTGTTAGGCAAATTTCAGCATTTTCAGCCTGAAATGAGCTAAAATCGCCTAAAATACATTTCGAGTCGTTACCATGGCAACGGGTAACATACGAGTGAGCAAAGTGGATTTTTACAATCTACACCCAAAGCCCTTTCGACCAACACGATAAAAAAATTTTGACCTTGGCCAACTATGTATGTTAATTAGGTGGGGTGACACTTAAAACGTCAATTTTAGCAAAATGTTGTTTCGCGTCATTTGAAACTTTTTTCGGTAACGCAATGTCCATCATTGATATCTTTTTCTAGAAACGCATAGAACGAATTTTCAAAAAAAGCGCCAAAACGACGCATTTGCTCGCTTTTTTTCTTCCAAAAACCGATTATAAAAATTAAAATCCATTCTATGCGTTTGTAAACATGATTATCGCAAATATATACATATAGACTACGCAAAATTTCAACAAACCGTTATCGAAAAATAGCTGCAGATTTACCCCCGAAATATTGCCATGGCAACCGTACGTGCTTTTAACAGATTTTGTGCGTAAAATTTAAAGGTTTAATCAGGTTACACAGTCTGACCAAATTTGAAGTTATTCGGATGATTTGTTTGGAAAATCACCTTTGCATCCTCAGTGTCCGCTTAATTCCAATAAGATATTTGTACAGAATTTTAAGCTGGCTCAATTTCCCCAAGACAACAGAAAACGACAGTACTTGGTGCTCGAACTGGTTTCGTTATTCACCAGAGTCTAACGCTTTAAAGCCTTAATGTACGATCTTTTTAAATTTTTAGATTTTTCTTTTTTTCTTCCAAAATAAAAATATGCAATCATTATGAAAGTTCCCAATACATTTGGACTCGAAAAACATTGGGAATTTGCAAAGCAACAACATCATAAACTTCACCTCGAAATATCTCGCACTATTTGGATTAGGACGGCGAGTGCGGCCTCAGAGTTAGTCTCCTAAGCAGCCAGTTTGGTTACGCTCCCTCCACATGTGGAGGGAGCATCACCAAACTGGCTCCGTAGGAGACTACGATTTGCGAGTCGTTCTGACATATTATCATATTCTGAAAAATTATGATAATATGTCGGACCAACAGAAAATCATCCCGTTTTACTACGGGCGAACTTGACAGTTTGCTCATAGATTTAAGTTGGAACATGTGTAAGTATTACAAATATGCCAACAAATCGGTTTTGAAAAAAATAAAGGTATATTCTGAAAAAAAGATCGTACATTAAGGCTTTAATGGTTATAAAAATACTGCTATATAAAGACTGCGCAAAAAGTACTTTGCGGGTCATATGAGACGGATTATAGCAATGCGGAATTCAAGACGGTATGAGGTATACCCAAAATGGGAGCTAGCTAAACGGGATACCACGGGTGAGCGGGTTAGTCCCTTAAATTGGAATTTGGAGCACCACGGTGGTTACACGTGGGCAAGAGCACCGTGTAACA
Organism: Amphiura filiformis; assembly: GCF_039555335.1. NCBI lineage: Eukaryota > Metazoa > Echinodermata > Ophiuroidea > Amphilepidida > Amphiuridae > Amphiura > Amphiura filiformis. Next base: position 42,946,606 of record NC_092634.1, read on the forward strand.
GCACATGCTTAAAATAGACCATATCAACCTAAGAACAGAAGGGTGGAAGAAGTTGCTATCTGTCTTGAAATGCCGGGATGAAATTGACCTCTTCCTAAGACATGTTTCATAACTTCATTTTGGGTCATAAAATATACAATCATTGAAATTGTAGATGGGGATCCTAGTGTGAAAACAGCAATGAATATTTGTAAAACAACAACAATAGCCGGACCAACTGTCCCAACTTCAGAAGTTCCTTCCAACCATCTGATTTTCATCCGTGGACAATTGACCTACCATCATATTCCTGGAACTCTACTACATAACATACAGTCCCATGAAATATTCACGTCGTTGCACAGATGTTTCACATGGACAAATCATATATCAAAATGTTCAGAAGAGTCTGCAAAATCTTTTCTGCCATGTTGCCAAAAATTAATGTGTAACCCAAGCGTATATATTCCGTTTCTATGGCGACGGTCACGCTATTAAAGGATCTTTGTCATTTTTCACCCCAAAATGTCACATAGCTAACTCTTTGAAACTAAATGGAGAAGAAACTATCATATGTGTGCAGAATACCTGACATATGGATATGTAATATATATGATCATAATCTTCATTTTATTCAATGCATTAGATTTATGGGTGAAAATGTACTTTTAGTGCTTTTTATCCAATTTTTAAATGGGAACATTTATGAAAAGTGATTAATGCGTCATGAAAATATGTGTTCCTATAGGTTTGTACAGGTCCATTTGGTCGAATGCCTTATAATAATAGTTCTTGCTGCCGTAACCTTCGCCTTCAATAAAACATGCATAATGTTTTCTCAAAGATTGGTGGTGGCGGAATAAATTCCAACAAATAATTATTTGGTTGTTTTCCAGATTCTGGAGAGCGCCATCCACAATCGTACTCGTGCGAGATTTAACCCAGGGAAAAGAAAGGGCGCAATTCACTCAAATTAGATATTTTAGATGATGCTTAAAAATATAAAGGTCATTTATTTGTCAAGTTACTAAGCAGAGGAAAACAGAGAAAATCTTTGAGAGTGTTCAGAAATTAAAAACAAAACAATATAGTGTACAGTGTTCAGAAAGAAAGAAAGAAAGAAAGAAAGAAAGAAAGAAGAGAGAAAGAAAGAAAGAAAGAAAGAAAGAAAGAAAGAAAGAAAGAAAGAAAGAAAGAAAGAAAGAAAGAAAAAAAAAAAGAAAAAAAGAAAAAAAGAAAAGAGAGAGAGAGAGAGAGAGAGAGAGAGAGAGAGAGAGAGAGAGAGAGAGAGAGAGAGGGGGGGAGAGAGAAAGTGAAAAATGACTGATTAACATGATTAGTGGTATTAGTAGGGGAGCAAGCGAAAATCCGTAGATTTTTGATGATTAGAAGATGCCACCTATCTAGATATGTTCTACACATGTCTAAGAACAGGAAAATCTTTGTTGCCAATTTTGGAGATGCTGCCAATTTTGGAGACTCCTAGTTCAGGACCCTTTGCCACCGGACTATATCCTGATTAATCGAAACCGTTGATTGGGCACCAATTTGACTTACTTACCCAAGTGATTAAAAAACTACAGACGTCAGCTTAGCATTATGCCATTCAGATTTTAGTATATAATAATACATAGATTTCTCGAAATTTCCTGAATGTCGAATCCACAGTGGGACAAAGATATAGGTCTTTATCCTTTAGTTGATAAGAATTCTGCAATCTTATTGGTCAAACACCACTTGGATAAAAAGTCGTATTACCTGAGTACTCCTCCTTAATATACAGGCAGGTAATATTTCCCGTATTACCTGCGTAGTCCCAACACTCGCGCGTCTGCGTAACATGACTCGCGCGAAATCCTAAACTGGAGCGAATATTTCACGCGCGGCCTGGCTGCACTGTCAAAAAGCAAGGAAGAAACTGGCCTACTTTTCAGTAAGATTATCAAACTAAATTCCTTCAGCAACGTATACGAACAAGTCGGAAGATAATAGAATTTCTATTCACTAAAGGATAAAATCGTTATCACCTGTTTGTTCTCACGAAATACTGGAAAATATCTATGGTCTGATGTCGTATTCCATTCAGCTTTCGGCTTCATGGAATACAGCACCAGACCGTAGATATTTTCCTGTATTTCGTGAACAAATAAGGGGTTACTAATAATTTTTCCATTGACTGCCCTAGGTATTGACTGCTAGATAGATAAGCATGAGTTCACCCATTCAGTGCAGATAATTGACATGTCTTTTTACAGGTGACTTGTAATAAATAGCTATAGAGTGGGATTTCCCAATTCTTTTAATATAGATGCATTACCTTATTTAATCGAAATGGGATTCCCATAAAAATAAATCAAATACAATGTGTGATTTAACGTGCACTTCACCGGAGGGTACCAGTGTCTAGATTGTATGATCTCCTAGCAGCTCACATTACAAGCTACTACACCTGGGTGGGGTGAAGCAAGCGAGGTAAATTACCTTGCTCAAGTGCACAACACATTGGCACAGGCGGTATTCTAACCCACAACCACAATTGCTACCTCACGATTACGAGTCGAAGCTTTTACCACTACACCACCACACAGTGGTCTCGTATGACTGGAACACCAGGTAGTGCCAATATCATAGTTGACATACCCATTGATTGTACATGAACCAAAATAGCTGTTGACGGTCAGAGCAAATTGTGTCACGTCGTTGGAATTTATAGTACAGGATAACTGCTCTAAAGATAAGTTGTAATATTATACATTTCTGAATTTATTGTTTTTAGGATACTTTTAAAATATTTAGTTTTAGGGTACTTTAAAGCTACTCATTTTTGCTAATGTATAACATGTCACCCTGCATTAATTTGGGCATCTTGTCGATATTTTGTGCTGGGTTTTTGTTCCTCCTTGTATTCTTGCATTGCTTATAATTTGTATTTTGCATTTCCTGAATAAAGGTTGATATAAAAAAAAATGGTACAGAATTTGCTATTTTGCTTGACGTAATATAATTGTTAATTTGTTTTGGATTTGAGTTGACTTACTTGAAAAATTATTGTTTAGTTTCGTCATGGTCATATACAAAATATCTAACAATGGGTTTGACCTTGAAAAGTACTAAGCATGCTAAATCGCACTACTACAGTACTCATTCATGTTTATTTATTTAGAATTTATTCATATACTTCCTTAAATGTCAGTTGTAATATAAACTTACAGATTTATATTATTAATCTCGTTTCCAGAATTTTTTTTGGCAAAAGTGACGCTTTCTGTTCTGTCCTGCTGTAATGCGTTTAGTATGAATATTGAGTATTAAATTTAATTTTAAGACAACATCATTCTATGGTTTCATTTGGAAGAAAATTAGACAAATCCTGAAAAATCAGGGTCGCAGTTTTTTTTGTTTTTTTTTAATGACGATATTTACAGATATGTTTAAAACAATTGAAGAAGCATTATTTAATATTGCGGGGACTTTTAAAAACTGAATGTTTTAAAAGAAAACAAAAAAGGAAAATCGATCGACCGACCCATTCCACATTCCCATTTTTCCCACTTCAGGACAGCACAACATATATGACATAATTGTTTTTTTGGCCTTATCGATAACATCGCCCTCAGTACAATAGGTTTATATTATATATAGATTGATGATATTCGGCTATACGTTTTCGTTTTATTGTTTCTTTCTTGTACGATTGCATTCAGCTAGTTAGGAACACCCTTTTCTTCCCACTCTGCAATTTGTTGAGTTTGGCTACAACTTGATGACAACATGTCACCAACGCCGGGGATACCGATATGTTTGATGTTAATACTGATTTGTTATCAAGCAGTTGCACTGCATAAGACGATATGCGATGATATGTGTCATTGCCATGATAACGAGGTTGACTGCTCAGCTCAACTTGGTGACTTGCATGACTTACATGAGTTGACTGCGAACATCCCGAATGATACTGACACATTGTAAGTACCACCCGGCCCAGGAAGTATCCTTGTATGAGCCTAGATCTAGAGGTCGTTTAAAAAAAACCCACAAACCCATCGCCATCGATAATGTTGATGGTATAAATTTAAGGGTGCCATGATAATAATGAGGAGGAGGAGAAGGAGGAGGACGATGATGACGATGATGATGAAAACGATTTATAAGATTATGGTGACCATGACGATGAAGACAATAATAATGATATTAATGATGATGACGCTAATTATGAAGAAGAAGATGATGATAATCATGATGATGATAATCATGATGATGATGAAATAAATATTTTACTCAACATTGAGTAAAAAGGTCACAACTCAACAGTTGAGTAAAAAATTACTCAACATTGAGCTCATATAGGTCACAACTCAACAAATGAGTAAAAATTACTCAACATTGAGCTCATGTTGAGTAATTTTTACTCATTTGTTGTGTTGTGACCTGTATGAGCTCAATATTGAGTAATTTTTTACTAAATTTTTTTACTCAAATCTTGAGTTGTGACCTTTTTACCATATAATCTAACCTATGATTTAATATTATCATTATGCAGGGATGTTTCGTCTAACCAGATTGAGTTTATTGGCGACGCTTTCTACCATTTACCTGTGCTCCAGAAATTGTAAGATTATTTGTAGTAACTGTTATATTGCACATGATTATTTTAGATTATTTAAGGGCTGGGGTATGAACGTATTTATTGTGGGACATTAGAGCACATCAGACATATCGAATTGCATTCTGAATACGAAGAATGTCATTCTGATATCAAATAATTTTTGAAATTCGCAATTTAATACACATTTTATGGCAAATCATTAAAATTGATATTTTTGATATTTAACAGTACTTGAAGTAAACTTTATAAATCTGATGATTTATACTTAAAGTGTATGTAGGTGGGATGAAAAGCCGACGATCAATTGAAAATTTTGACATTTCGTATAAAAAAATGGATTAAAAAAAAAAAACACCAAAAAAAAATTAGGTCTTTTTGGGAAAAAAATCTATATCTTCAATATGAAAGGTCAAAATTTTCAATTGACCGTCGGCTTTTCCTCCTGCTACATACACTTTAAGAATATGTCATTAGATTTATATAATTTACTTCGAGGACTGTTATATATCAAAAATTTGAAAAATATCAAATTGTTATAATTTGTCATAAAATTTGTATTATATTGTGATTTTCAAAAAAGGAGCTCTCATGTCCCACAAAAAATACTGTCGAAACGCAATAAACGCTCATTTTAGATCCCTTAAGGGGATAGACAAACCACAAGAAACAACAAATAGCTATATCCATTATTCTTGCAGCGATCGAGGGTGGAGCGAGGCTGCAACTTGCTTCCGGTAGCGGGGTTGTGCCGGGGCTCTACCAGGTTTTTCCCACATCTACACCACCATAGCCTATTAGTACATGGCGTTATGGGTTTGCGATTTTCTTTTGCTACATTTATTTAGTGGAACCAATGTGGTTTTTTTTTCATTCTTAAACCTGAAATGATAAAAAAATTGATTGGTTCCATTTTTTTTCATCCCCTGGGGTTCCTACGAGCGTTCGAATAGTCCATCATATTGTATTTGCTCCTTTCATTCATCACAGTGAACAAAAAAGTCAATTGTCGTATTTTTCTACGGTGCTTAGTTCAGGAGCTATACGTTCGGCTAGTTCAACAGAGGTCAACATTTAAAAATGGACCGATTTCATTGAAAATGTCCACAAATTACTCCCCTTAATATAGGAAACCTGAAACATTATACTTAATTCACAATTGTGGTGCAATTTTTAAAGAGGTTAAACATTTCTCAAACATTGTTTTTTCTATTTCGTTTGCAGAGAATAGTAATTTGAGACAATTTGCGATTGAATTGGTGCATTTTCAAAATGTGGTCTCTGTGTATGAGATATTTGACATTCAATGAGACCAATAAGTATTGTGCGTATTTGTCTTTACACCTAATATCAAGTTACTTGCATGGAAATTGATATTTCTTTTTCTCATGAAAATCAAAAAATTTATTGTGCAATATAATAATATTAATGGTTGCCTTTAATTTTAATTTTTAAAAGAGCAAAGAATCAATTTAAAGCCACCCCCTTTTGTAAACCAAAAAATCACTACTCATTTTTTGGGCTGCCAGAAATTGCTTGCCCCAACTATTTTTACCACACCGGGAAATATAATTACTCGCTCCTGATAGGACATTGATTGAAACGTGTTTTATTTTCTTGTTTGTTCTTATTAGGAATGTGGCGAATAACAAGATAGCTACACAGTACGGGTTGCCATCTTCCCTTACCGGATTGTATGTATCTTATTTTAAATATCATCATCTTTCGTCGTCGTCATCATCACCATCTTATATTATATTTTAATTAATGTACTATGTCCTTATTATTATCATCCGCAGGTATGGCCGAAACAACAAATTAACAGATATATTTGGCATGTTCAATAATACGACAAATCTGGAAATAGTGTAAGTGTAGTTATTATTAAAGTACGATGTGTTTTATTCGATTTTCACCATATATTTGTATGAAAAACAATGTGATGCGGCACAATGCGACACTATTTCCCCAACTTATAACAATTTGAATGATAAAAGAGAGCATTTCAAATATGACACAATTTACATAAACTTTTCCATCGGAATAGGCAGATTATAAACTGTGAGCATTAACCTGTCACGCTATAATGAGACCATTAAAAGGCAGTAGGAATCACCCTGAAGGAGGAAATATTGACAGTTTTGAAACGCTGCCTTTAATCATTCGAATGGGTATAACTTGGGGAAACAAAGTGTAAAGATAATCTTTGTGCGCATTATATGTTTATATTGTTACTAAATTGAATAGACAATATTCTGTGTGTACAAGATTCTACACTAATATACTTGCTTTTCTGATTCTTATAACAGCGACCTGATGAATAACCAAATATCTTCGATAGAAAATGGGACCTTCTTCAACTGTGGGCGTCTTATTGAACTGTATGTTAAAGTTTATAATTATGTCTATTCTTAAAAGCACATCTATAGATATAACCTAATACGCTGGCGAAGTTTCGTAATAATCGGATTAACTGCCATAGCAGTAGGTACAAACAATTTTTGATTATATCGCGCTTCACTACTACGTTCATACGGTACCTCTGCATTGTACCATAGATGTCAAAGAAATGCTAATCACTTGCACCTGTAAGATTAGTCTCTTTGAAAAGAGCGGTATATTCAAAATTGTTTGCACCTATTGCTATGGTAGTTAATCCAATTAATTACGTAACTTCGCCAGCGTATAGCCATGTTAACAATCAAGCTGTGTAAGGCGTGTTTATAGCTGTTATAAAAAATCACTTTTGACTTCTTCGCCTATTATGGTTGGTAGGCATCATCAGAATGATGGTTGTAGATCCTTACTTCCGGTTGGACGTATCACAACTGAAGAGGGTGTATTCTCAGCCAGGAGAGGATCATACACGTGAGTAAGGAAGTGGCCCCTCGGCTGATCCCAGCAAACACAAAAACGTTTTCAAAACGTTTTAAACAGGATAAATTTTGGATTTTGGTTGAGATAAAAACGCATTAATAATATTAAATGTCGGGTTATATAAAGGTCATGAAAATGTTTTGTTTAAAAATACACTACAACAATGTTTTTAAAATGTTTTCCAAATGTTATTGTAAAATATTTTTTGCAAAAAATTCTTTTATCAACACCTAAATAAGATTTATTAGAATATTTCCAGTTGGTTATCAAACTATGTTTTTTAATCGTATGAAAACGGTTAATATACCGTTTATATGCCCTTGACAAAACCCGACATTTAAACGTTTCTGGTAACTTTTTCTAACCTTTTGCGGATGATGTCGAAAACGTTTTGTGTTTCCGGGGATAATACACCCTCTTCAGTCGGAAGTAAGGATTTACAACCATCATTCTGACGATGCCTTAACTATGATAGGCGAAACCGTCAATAGTGAGTTAAAGTTGTGTTTTGTTTAAAAGGAATCTTGGAATTTATTTCACTGATCAAAGGCTGTATTTTGCTATTAACACAATATTAGCGCGTGTTACTTTTGGAGCATGTTGGGCAAAGTTTGGAACATGTCATATGCTCCCAAATAATGCTATCATATATCTCGTAAAGATGAAAAAATTACTTTACTTATAATTTGATTTGTATCACAGGACTCTTTCTAGTAATCCGTTAACGCAACTTTACGATGGAGCTTTTACAGGGCTTTCACGTCTTCGAAAATTGCAAGTATCGTTATTCGTTTTTTAGCAAATTAAAATTGTATCTTTAGCTTATCATTAAAGATATGCTGGTAAAATCACAATTCACTATTTTTCCTGTGCCTATTATAAGCCGATACATACATCTGTCTGCTACTGGTGGTTTATAAAAAAGCCTGCTTCTTTCAAATTCCTCGTGAAATTATCAAATTTAATGTCATGAATGTTTATGATATATAATCAAGAAATTATGTGGCTCCTACGTTACATTCTGATGTGGCAGTCAGGTCCATAATTCCTGGAAACTGATGGGTAATTTTGATACAGTCTGTATGCTAATGACACTTGACTCGTAATCCAGTGGTCGTCGGTTCAACTCCCAGTTCATCTATATTGTCGATGCCAGCTTTCTTAATTTATAGTCCTTATAAATGTATAAACAAAATAATGCTACAATAATGAAATTACTAGTTGTTATTGTTACTGTAACATTTTACACATATCAGAGATTTAGAAAAGGTAAGAAAACATTTTGTTATTTAATTATTATTACCTATAGCATCGTAAGGAATCAACGAGTCCTCTCAATTGGTAATAGCATCCGTTACGTATACAAGTACTGGAAACATCAAAGGAGCCAACTGTTGATGAGCATCGTAAAAATAATACAGTCGAACAAATACGTTTTGGGAGAATATTATTGTTAGGAAAATTTCATTAGAACAAAGCCAAATATTTTACTCACTATATTGACGGTCTCGCCTATCATGGTCGATAGGCATCATCAGAATAAAGAGTTGGATGTATCCCGTCTGTAGAGGGTGTATTTACAGCCAGGAGAAGATAATATACGTGACGTAGGTAGTGGGCCCCATCGTCTCTGTTCATGACGTTGGTTCCTCTTCTCCTGATCCATATAGATACTTTGGCAAGTCTTGCGTTGACATGTCTTGCATCACACTCATTGCAGAGAACTTTAGCATTGTCCACATTGATGACATGGTTTGTTGTACTGCATGGTCTGTCATAGCTGACTTAGACTGCTCACTAGCTGATTACTTTCGGGTTTGTCGGGTGTTTGGGTTTTTGACACCTGTCCTTTTTGTATTTGGTGCTCTTTTAGGCGTGTCTCAAATTTGCGTCCCGTTTCACCAACGCAGGAGTTAGCGCATGGCATTTCTTAAACGCAGTCAGTTGTGCTCAGAGAGTCTATTTTGTCTTAAGGATGAACTAGTATTTTGCGGAGCGTGGTGTTGGGCATCATGGCAGTGGCTATTCCGTGCTTCCGGAAGATCCTGTTGGCTTTTTCTGTGAGTCCCTCTACTACGGGATCACCACAAAACCCCTTGTGGGATTACTACGGTCTTTCTTGGTTTATAGGCTTGCTCTGTTTGTTTGCCATTTTGTCGTTAACTTTCTTAAATGACCAACCGGGGGTAGCCACAGTGCCCGAGCGCCTGCTTAATCTTTTCTTCTTCTAGTTTCCTGTCCTCGTCTTCCGTTACTACGCTGTTTATTCTGTCTAATAGAGTACGAATTACACCCAGTTTGTGGTGTATGGGATGGTGGAAGTCGAAATTTAGGTATTGGTCAGTGTGGGAGACATTTCTATAGACAAACAAATTGACCGAGCCATCTGCTTTTTTGACAATTAGAGTACCCAAAAACGGAATGGTGCCTTCTTTCTTATGTAAATTTATTGCTACCCGTGGGATCGCTCAGTCGCTCTGGTTTAGGTGACTAGTGAGATTATCGACCTGATCTTCCTTACCTATTTCCAATATTTTGTCGACGTATCGTTTCCAGAGTCTAGGTCTGCATTGCAGCGGGACTGATGCTAAGGCATGTTGTTCTCCAGAAACTCCAAATACAAATTAGCCACCACCGGGAAAACCGGGCTACCTAAAGCAGCACCGAACCGCTGTTTGTAAATTTTCCCGCGGAACAAAAAATACGTAGTGGTGATGATAAAACTTTCTTTCAAGGTAATATCATTCTCTAACCGAGCTTTGATAACTTCAAGGCATTTGTCGTCGATGTGAGTGTTTGTAAACAATGAAACAAAATCATGCGAGCTGAAAATCTCCCCTTCTTCATTCATTACTTCTACCATGTCCTCAGCTAAATGTTTTGAATTGCGTACGTGGTGCTCCGTACCTTTTACGAAATGTCGGCTAAAGCACGCGATGTCTGGCAACCGATGGAGCCGGTGTAATCTACTATCGGACGAACTTTGTTACCCGGCTTATGCATTTTTGGGGTATGTTTTCAGCTGTGGGATTTTACCTTCTCTTAGTTATCCCTGATTATTGTTGATATTATCTTTGAATTCTGTGGATTGTGTTTGGCAGGTATCTACGAGATGTTCATTTGAAATCCCTTCAAAAGGAGTCTCTGAAGGGCCTACCAAGAGTGTTATGGGAATTGTAAGTGTACCATTATTAGATTTTAATTCTAAGTGGGTTGATTACTAAATAAATAAACTAATAATATTGCTAAATTAAAGATAAACTGCAGACATGGAATTAAACACAATAATTATTTTAAAGTTTCTAAATAATGTTGTTTATTTATATATTATTATATATTTGTTTATAAAAATCCCAAAAATACAGTATTATGGCAACTTAACTTTGGTCAATACCTCGCATACATAAGACATACTGGCCAAACCTCAGAGGAGTTGCTCCCAACGATTAAAGCTTTTATTCATTTATCGTGTCCGATTCGGGCGCTGACATACTTACTAGGGTGAAATACATCTGAATGGGCGTTTATAATTACGTAACCCATAAAGATGTTTACTTAATGGAATGGCTGTCTAGTGCTGTTATATTATGTGTTTAGTTTCTGTAATAATTATTATTCAATTTATTGAGTCATTCCTTTCTTTTCCTTTGTCTGCTGTTATGCTTTCTTAATATGCCTACACTTTATCAGTTGCGGCCCCTATCCCATTTTTCCTCCCCTCTTCTTACTGTTTCTTTTTGTCTTCCTCCCCTCTCTCTCGATCTCCTCTCCGCTCTCCCCTCTTTTCACCCATTTCACTTTAAAGAATATGCCTATAACAAAATAGATTGCGAAATATTTATGGAAGTGACATGGATATACCTGGCAGCCTTGTCACATTGTCGCGGGTTATCGATAAGCGACTCTGTTCAATTTATTTATATGAGGCACCTAAAATAAGGTGAGCGGTAAATTACTGTACATCGACGGCTAAAGTGTGCTTTTTGTGCTTGCGATGACTCAAACACACCTTTGGGCTGTATGAGAACAAAAGGTACCACTTTTCAAGTGGCGCATTTACATGACTTTCTTTTGGTCATTTTTTGACAGACTGCCTTGTAAAGTGTTATGCCCAGTGCCTAGAGATTGTACACAGAATTGAGGTCAAAGGTCATTAAGGGGACATTTCTGGTAAAGAACCAAATACTTTCAAAATGCTTCTTCTGCCACATATTACATAGCACAACGACGTCACTTGCACATATGCATCGGCTATTATATACACAGTGCCCATAGCTTGTACACAGAATTGGAGTCAAAGGTCATGAAGGGGGTAAAATCTTAGAATTGCATTATCTGGACAACTCTAAGGGGTATGTATCTCGTGACAACAAACCTCACGACCAGGGGAACTTTTTTCAGGGGTCGGGTCAAAGGTCATCTGGGTCAAATCTTAGAATTGTACATATGCCGAAGAGCGCCATACTGGCAGCACACCTTTCAACATTTCTCTTGAAACATCATTAAATTTTTTGCATCTCCAGTCTACTTCTGTGTTTTATTTTGCTGTAGCTGTCTGCTATGGACATTTGTGATCGTCACAGTTGACATTGGATTGCATAATTTCTCATCAAATTGGGGAATTTCATCATTGTTTTTTGTGCCGTGGAACTGAAAACTGATGGCTGTTGTACCTATTTCTCTAGGCAGTAAATCCCTGCTAAGATTGACTGGTTTACTGGCCTTGGCTTGGCTTGGCTTGGCTTGGCCAGGTATACTCAAGTAGGATACTAATCAATATTGTATTGACTATCAACTACAATACAATCTCAACATGGTGTGCTATACAAGGTCCCAATTAATTGAACTTAATTCATCTATGTGTCATAGTTGCAAACTTCCCACAGATGTTTGGAGTACTGTTATGGAGCTTGGATTACGGTCCAAACCACCTACAAGAAGGGGTACACGAGCTGGAAAGAGTGTGAAGACTGATATACCTTCACTACCTAGTGGTGTTGCATGTAATTCGAATACCTCGTCTCCTCGATTGCACAATGACATGAGCCTTGGTGTGTGGAATGCACAGTCGATAACTAGTAAAACAGATATTCTTTGTGAAAACATCATTGAGCATGACTTTGACATAATGATTGTGACTGAGAGCTGGATGAAACCTGATGATGAGGTTAAGTTGGGTGAAATGTGTCCTCCAGGGTACAATGGATTGAACTGCTCTAGAGGTTCGCGTGGTGGAGGAATTGCGGTTGTTCATAAAAAGCAATATAAACTTCTGCACTGTGACGATCTTCTTCCTGCTTCATCATCTTTTGAGCATGCTCTCATTCGTTCCAATGACGTCAATCTGGTCATTATTTACAGGTCACCATCAAACAGTAAGGGTGACTTTCTTAGTGAATTTGAAGAATTTTTAGGTACTGTTGACCTTCTGCCAGGAAGGTCTATTGTAGCTGGAGACTTCAATATACACATGAACAAACCTTGGTTGCCTGAAGTTAAATCCTTTTTGGAAGTTCTGACATCTGCGAACTTTCACCAGGTCGTCCGTGGTCCCACACATAAATCTGGAAACACATTGGACCTGATAATTGTCAGAAAAGAGGATATCACTGTTGAGGCGTGCACCAACTACCCTCTTCATGTTTCTGACCATTATTTGATCGCTGCTACTGTTGACCTTCCAAAACTCACCGCTCACAAAATATCATATTCATTCAGGAACTTTCGCGATATGGACATAAAGTTGTTCTCTGATGATCTTTCAGCTAAGATGGATTCTATCATTGCTTCGGAGTATGATGATTTAGACTCTCTGGTTTATGCCTATAATACTGGTTGCCAAGATGTCCTTGACTCTCATGCACCAATTACATGTAGGACACGTTCTGTTCGTAGTCAACCTAGATGGTTCAACAAGTCTGTCCAAGATGCCAGGCAGTACAAACGGCGTTGTGAAAGGCGTTGGAGAAAGTCGCGCAGTGACACTGACCGCCAGGCGTACATCTCATCTCAGCGGAAGGTTGCTGATGTCATTGCCACTGAGAAGAAATTATATTTTAATGAGACTCTGTTGAACTGTAATACTAAGGACATGTTCAAAACAGTCAATACTTTGCTTAATAAGAGCCAGTGCTCTCTACCTGATTGTAGTGATCCTGTTAGGTTGGCAAATAGTTTTGGAAATTTCTTTGTGAACAAAGTTGACAAAATACGTAAAGATGTTGACAGTAAGAGTTCATGTTCTTGTAAGGTTGATCTTGACAGTTGTAGCAGCTGCCAAGATCTTGTTGTTAGATCTGATCAAAGTGTCTCTGTTCCTTCTCTCTCTACTTTCCGTGCACTGTCTGATGATGATCTTCATCAATTAATAATGAAATGTCCATCCAAAACTAGTGTCTCTGATCCTATGCCTACTTGGCTATTAAAACAACATCTTACTTTGCTCCTACCTGTGCTCGTGAAGATCGTTAATTCATCCTTAACCACTGGTATTTTTCCTTCTCACCTAAGAAAAGCTGTTATCACGCCTGTGTTAAAGAAACCATCCCTTGACAATCAACAGTTATCTAATTACCGTCCGTCTCTAACTTGCCCTTTTGGGGAAACTCATAGAGAAAGCTGTCTCTGCTCAGGTATCGTACCATGTCAACAGCCATGACCTGTCCGAGCCACTCCAATCGGCCTACCGGACAGGTCATAGCACTGAGACAGCCCTCCTACATGTTCACGATCAAATAATGAGAGCTGTTGATGGCCGGAAAGCTGTCTTTGTTGTGTTACTTGACTTGACCGCCGCATTTGATACAGTTGATCATGGTATTCTATTGCGGCGGTTGAGTCAAGAATTTGGTCTCACTGACACTGCCTTGAATTTTTTCAAGACCTACCTGACCAACAGAACTAGTCAGGTTTTTGTTAAGGGCACGTTTTCCGAGACTGCTCTTCTCAAACATGGTGTACCCCAAGGGTCTGTTCTCGGGCCACAGGCTTTCTGTTATTACACTATTCCTATGGGTCAGATCATTCGTCACCATGATGTTCAATTCCATTTTTATGCGGATGATGTTCAGTTGTTCGGCGTCTTTGATCCTGCTATACCTGGTGATGCGGCTTGTGCCCTCTTTAAACTCATTAATTGCATCAATGAGTTGAGGGTGTGGCTTCAGAGTAACAAGCTCAAGCTCAATATGGCAAAAACTGAATATTTCATTGCCGCCTCTGCTACTCATTATGAATTGGTGAAGTTTTACACTCTTCACCTCGATGAGCATGTTATCAAACCCTCCGCCTCAATAAAAAATCTTGGCGTTGTATTTGATGGTGACTTGAAGATGTCCGACCATGTCACTCAGCTTTGTAGGTCCCTTAATTGGCAACTACGGAATCTTGGCAGGATAAGACGTTTCATTGACTTCAACACGTTCAATAACATTGTGCGTGCCCTTATATTGTCTAGGATAGATTACTGTTCCTCCCTCCTTAATGGCATCCCTCAGAAAAACATTCAACGTCTGCAGGGTATCCAGAACAAATCTGCCAGCCTCATCTTCCAGAAGCCCAGATTCACTTCCACATCCCCATTACTTGCCCAGCTTCACTGGCTGCCTGTGGCTGAACGAATTAAATTTCGTACGCTTGTCCACACTTACAAATGTGTCAATCTGGATTCTCCTGAATACCTCTCTTCATTGCTCCATATCCGCCAGTCCTCATACTATCTCCGATCGGCTGGTAACTCGCTTGTTATCCCCAGAACCTTCAAACTGGCTGGGGATACTGCCTTTTCTGTGGCTGGCCCCAGTCTTTGGAATAAGCTGCCAATAGTCATCAGAATGGCCCATAGCACTGGGACTTTTAAAAGTCTCCTTAAAACTCATCTCTTCCCCAAATATGATGTTTCCTTCCTTCTGTCTTCTTCTCGCGCCTCGCATCCCTTGGAAATTTGTGCGCGTTATAAGTTCAGTATTTATTATTTATTATTATTATTTGGAAATCTGCAAAGGGTACGGGGTTCAAACTCGGTGACAACAAACTTCGTGACCAGGATAAAAGATTTTGAAATATTTTACAAAAGTCAGATCAAAGGTCATCTGTGGTTAAATCTTAGAATTGAATTTTGTGGACATATGTAAGAAGAACGGGGCTCAAACTCGTTGACATCAAACCACATGACCTGGGGAACATTTTAGAATTGCATTATCTGGATATATGTACAGCGGACGGGGCTCAAAGTCAGTGACAACAAACCTCATGACCAGGGAAAGAGTTTGAAACAGTTTGAAGAGGTAAGGTCAAAGATCATCTGGGGTCAAATCTTAGAATTGCATTTTCTGGACATCTGTAACGAGTACGGGGGCTGTCAGATATGCATTGACATTAGCTTGTGTTTATGGGGACTTCGCAGATTTTAAGCTCAAGGTCATACGGGGTCAAACAGGGTTGATTACTTCACTCCTTGTTTGGTTATAAGTTTGACACCTTACCGACTGCGCCAACTATAAGCAAACGTAATGAAAGTTGACTTGTGACCCCATATATGGATTATGTTCATGTCATTTCTCTATGGTCACATAAACACTGTACCCTTGTCTTTCAAACAACACATCGTCAGCCTGCTACGCTAATTGCCTAACTCATATTTTTATAAGTTTGAGTACAAAAGTACAAAATATGGTTTAAACATGCATTTAAACATATTTATTCACCAATCTTTGCCCAACAACAAATGATAATCATGATACAAATGAAAGGGAACTAGACTTAGCTGTGGTCTAAGACCACGAACACAGTCGTGTTGTGACCCCTTAATGACCTTTGATCCCAAAATATATGAAAACCCCATATACATTGGCTAATGTCAATGTATGTGTGCATGTGGCATCACTTTGCCATGTTATTTGTGGCAGAAGGGGCATTTTGAAGGGGTTTTTTGTCTCAGACCGGAAGTGACCCCTTAATGACCTTTTACCCCAAATAAAAAATACAACGTATACACTGAGTAACATCAATTCATTCTCTGTGCTATATTTTTCTTGGCTGATAAAGTTTTTTGAAGTTATTTCGTTTTATACCGGAAGTGACACCTTAATGACCTTTGACCTCAAATCTGTGTACACCCTATAGACACTGGGTAATAACAATACATGCGTGTAAGTGGCATCACTGTCCTACGTAATTTGTGGGAGAAGATGCATGTTAAAGGTATTTCGTTTTATACCGGAAATGACCCCTTAATGACCTTTGACCACAAATAAAAAAAAAAATACCATATATACATTGGGTAGACATAATTCATGTGTGAACATACCATCACTCTCCTATGTTTTTCTTAGCTAATAAATGTTTTGAAGATATTTCGATTTATACTGGAAGTGACACCTTAATGACCTTTGACCCCAAATCTGTGTACACCCCATGGACACTGGGTAATAACAATGCATGTGTGCAAGTGGTGTCACTGTCCTACGTAATTTGTGGGAGAAGATGTATTTTAAAGGTATTTTGTTTTATACCGGATGTGACGCCTTAATGACCTTTGACCCCAAATAAAAAAATACCACATATACATTGGGTAACTGCATATGTGAATATACCGTTACTGTCCTATGTTTTCCTTAGCTCATAAAAATATTTGAAGGTATTCCGTTTTATGCCGGAAGTGACCCCTTAATGACCTTTGACCCCAAATCTGTGTACACCCTATAGACATTGGGTAATTACAATGCATGTCTGCAAGTGGCGTCACTCCTACGTAATTTGTAGGAGAAGATGCATTTTGAGTTGAAATCACGTTTTTGACCCATTCGACCCCTGCGTGACCTTTGACCCCACGAGATTCATGTGACATGTAGGGGCATGGTCAATGATCATTGTGACCAAGTTAGGTCAAAATCGATGTAAGCATGTGAGTGCTAGAGTAAATGTAATGGTTGACAGAAGAAAGAAGAAGAAAAACTAGACTTAGCTGTGGTCTAAGACCACGAACACAGCCGTGTTGTGACCCCTTAATGACCTTTGACCCCAAAATATATGAAAACCCCATAGACATTGGCTAATGTCAATGTGGCAGAAGGGGCATTTTGAAGGTTTTTGTCTCAGACCGGAAGTGACATCTTAATGACCTTTTACCCCAAATAAAAAAACACCACGTATACAATGAGTAACATCAATTCATGTGTGAATGTACCGTCTCTGTGCTATATTTTTCTTGGCTGAGAAAGTTTTTGAAGTTATTTCGTTTTATACCGGAAGTGACCCCTTAATGACCTTTTGATCCCAAATCTGTGTACACCCCATAGGCACTGGGAAATAACAATGCATGTGTGTAAGTGGTATCACTGTCCTACGTAATTTGTGGGAGAAGATGCATTTTAAAGCTATTTTTGTTTTATACCGGAAATGACCCTTTAATGACCTTTTGACCCCAAATAAAAAAAATACTATATATACATTGGGTAAACATAATTCATGTGTAAACATACCATCACTCTCCTATGTTTTTCTTAGCTAATACAGATATTTTGATGACCTTTGACCTTAATGACCTTTGACCCCAAATCTGTGTACACCCCATAGACACTAGGTAATAAAAATGCATGTGTGAAAGTGGCGTCACTGTCCTACATAATCTGTGGAAGAAGATGCATTTTAAAGGTGTTTCGTTTTATACCGGAAGTGACCCCTTAATCAGATTTGACCTCAAATAAAAAAAATACCACATATACATTGGGTGACTGGAGATAACATGTGAACATACAGTTACTGTTCCATGTTTTACTTAGCTAATAAAATTTTTTGAAGGTTTTTCGTTTTATACCGGAAGTGACCCCTTAATGACATTTGACCCCAAATCTGTGTACACCACATAGACACTGGGTAATAACAATTCACGTGTGCAAGTGGCGTCGCTGTCATACGTAAGTCGTGGGAGAAGATGCATTTTTAGTTGAAATCACGTTTTTCACCCTATGACCCCTGCGTGACCTTTGACCCCACAAGTTTCATGTGACATGTAGGGGCATGGTCAATGATCATTGTGACCAAGTTAGGTCAAAATAGATGTAAGTGTGTGAGTGCTAGAGCATATGTAATGGTTGACAGAAGAAGAAGAAGAAAGAAAGAAAGAACCTGTAAGAAAAAAGACACAGCCGTGACTAACGTCACGGCTGTGTAAGAAAGAACCTGTAAGAAAAAAGACACAGCCGTGACGTTAGTCACGGCTGTGTAAGAACCTGTAAGAAAAAAGACACAGCCGTGATTAACGTCAACGGCTGTGTAAGAAAGAACCTGTAAGAAAAAAGACACAGCCGTGACTAACGTCAACGGCTGTGTAATAATCCGAAATAATTAGGGTGATTACGTAACTGATGAATGCTTGAACCACATTTTCTTTCTATGGAGAGTTTGGAACATGTATCTGAAATAGCTAGCTCATAGCAAACACGACTTTGACTAAAAGTGCTTGGAAGGCTGGTTTGAACCATTTTTAATGTATTAAATTTAGAAGTGATATAAAAGGTCATTAAGGGGTAAAATCTGGACAACTGTAAGGGGGATGTGGCTCAAACTCCGTGACAACAAACCTCGTGACCAGGGAAACATTGATTGATCTTTTTTTGTGTTAAATTACGTCATTAAAATTTTTCTCCAAAACGTCTTTGATTTCCTTAATTAATTTTTAATTACGATAAAGTAATCTTCCAGCCCTCTATACTGTACAGGGTGTAACAATAAAATGTGTACAATTTTGAAAATAAATGACACAAGTATGCCGCAGTTGGACGGTGCTCTTAGGTGGTTTTAAACAATATGGTATTCTTCTTCCTATATATGTGCATACCTCAAATTGAGTATGGTCGCACGGGCTTAACGTGCACAGTTTTTACCTATGCACGATCCTGGAACCTATAATTGATTGCAGATATCAGAACCGGGGATGGTCCCCCTTCTCTTTTCGAATAGCTCTGACACTTAACGTGCACAGGGTTTGACTCTTCCTGTACACGGGACCAACGGCTTTACGTGACTTCCGAATCACGGACGAAGCACATACACTACCTATATATGCACGTGATAAGCAGTGTATGGGGACAAGAAGAAATTCTTCAATTAAATTCTGAAATTAATAACTGAACTGAATTGAAGGATTCCTGACCATATAGGAACTTTTTGGGAGGGAAGAGAATTTTCACCTAAGGCAAGCCCAAGGCTCCAACCCTCGTCGATCGTATCTCCCGGCCGGCCGGCAGCGCAACGCCTTAACCACTCGGCCATCTCACCCTCTTCGAAGTGGTAGAAATGATATCATAATCCTTGAGTTTTGAAAGTCACAACTAAGCACTACTGACATAACAACCTCAATTACTAGAAATCGTGGCTGCAGCTCAACAACGTCAACCCCAATTCACGTTGGAAGAGCGTATTTTTATGGTTGTGACATTCGGTAGCACATGGAGTCAAGCAGAAACCATAAGATTGTTTATGCTCATTTTCCAAACTCACTGACATCTTCCATCAAGGCATACAATTACATATAACTGTGAGAAGTATGTAGAATTTGTTACCAGAAATGCTGGCAATGGTGGTCGCACCAGAACAGCTTAAGGTTGGTCTGAACCCTGGAATTATGGAAACTTTCGGACCTCATAACTGCTAATTTATTAGTCTAAAGAATATAAAAGTATACATTTTTAGAATGGAAATGACTTGATAAATTCATCTGTGAGGTCCAATTTGGGCCAAAATGCTCATTTTGAGAAAATACCAAAAACAGGTTTTTGGCCCAAATTTTTCGTGCAACGTAACAAAAAATTGTTTGGCCAAAAATTTTTTTATTATTTTTTAAAACTAGATAAAAATATCCAGGACCCGTATTTTTATTTTTTTTGAATTTTGACCAACTTTGAGAAATTTGCACCAAAAATGGTCAAAAATGCAAAATTTTCAAAAAATCATAAAAAGCCTGATTTTCGCCCAAATTTCAAATATTTTTGGTGAAGTTGGTCAAAATTCAAAAAAATAAAAATACGGGTCCCAGATATTTTTTATCTAGTTTTTAAAAATAATTAAAAAAAAATTTTTGGCCAAACAATTTTTTTGTTACGTTGCACGAAAAATTTGGGCCAAAAAACATGTTTTTTGGATTTTCTCCAAAATGAGCATTTTGGCCCAAATTGAGCTCACAAATGAATTTATCAAGTCATTTCCATTCTAAAAATGTATACTTTTATATTCTTTAGACTAATAATTTAGCAGTTATGAGGTCCGAAAGTTTCCATAATTCCAGGGTTCAGACCAACCTTAACTTAATTTCAAAATCATTTACTGTTCTCAGTTTTATCAATGATATCCCAGGGATATGAGAAATTAATGTACTTTATTTTAATTTGAAAGAAATTTCATGACTTCATTTATAGATTTTGAAGAAATATCATATTATTATTAAGTTGAATTATGAAGAAACATCACTTATAATTCTTTTGTGTCAGTTCTTTAATGCACGATAAGCATAATATCTATGCGGTTCAAACTCGATATGCGCAAACATGGCCAAAGTGGCCCAACACGTTTTCTGGACGATTTAATTAATCGGACATAACTTTTGAACCCAAGCTAGTAAAGGAACCAACTAAACGTCTTCTGTTTATAGCCAAGATATTACTGATTAAAATGCATATAACATTTGTGCCATAACTCTTTTAGTTTTTCCCGGAGAAGACAAAATGCAATTGTACAAATTTTATTGTTACACCCTGTACATCAAAAAGTAATTAACTTTAAGATATTCTTTTTTTTAACATGCGTACTCCATTGAAAGTGAAAAACGAAGCACCAATCGACAACTTCTGAAATATTTGTTATCTTTATTTGTTTCAGCGTGATACGTTCGCCCTATCTTTGTGACATCGAACCTGGACTCTTTTACTTTACGACTCTTAGCTACATGTAAGTAGGTGAAATAATGATGTATTAAAGTGCTCGGATAGCGACATTTGTGCAGTATTTTTGGGAACATGAGAGCACATCAGAGACATTAAATTGCGTTATGAGTAGATTTTAAGTACATATCATTAAATTTTATATATAAAGTTTACTTCGAGGAATGTAAAAATATCATTGTATTATATCGCAAATTGAAAAAAAAAAATTGATATCAATAGGACATTACTCTTATTCAGAATGCAATTTGGTGTGTCTGATGTGCTCTCATGTTCCAAAATAATGTACAAAGGGGGTGGCTGACCTCTTAAGAATATGGTTCAAGAATGTGGTTCAAGATGAGAGGTATAAATAATACGTAAATGCGGAGTT
Organism: Amphiura filiformis; assembly: GCF_039555335.1. Classification (NCBI taxonomy): domain Eukaryota; kingdom Metazoa; phylum Echinodermata; class Ophiuroidea; order Amphilepidida; family Amphiuridae; genus Amphiura; species Amphiura filiformis. Next base: position 42,968,375 of record NC_092634.1, read on the forward strand.
TGTTCTGGTCGAACTACGTCTTCATTTTGCTCATGGTGAAAGTTTATGATGAGCACAGGACGGCATTCTTTACCACTACTACATTGATCCAATGATACCCTCAAGAATGTAAACAAACGAAAGGCATATTTCAAAATCGATTCCCAAGAAGATGTCATATTCCCTCCCCTGAATGCTCAAGCATCTGTTTCGCATTTCTCTAGGTCCAAAAACATCCAGGTCTCCGCACACACTCTAGACTTCTCCATAATCCACTTGCCCATTGTGCATATACTCTCAGACTGGCTGATGCATTTAAGCTTAAAACTCTGATTTGTATTAATTTGTGCACAATTGATAGATTGTTACATCTGATGTTTCCAGTCACCTCTGTTTGTTAGCTTCGCAAGATCTTTTACTGGTAGATTCTAAAATCAGAAATGTTCAGTACTGAACCACTGCCCTGATTGACCTGAGCCATTATAATTACGCCATGTTGCATTCAATAATATAAGCCTACGATTACTTTACTTTTACTGTAACTAATATAATTATATAAACTTTTTCATAAACATTTACTAGTATTTTGATGTAATAAATATCAGTATAATTTCGAGTTCAAGTGAATGCGTTCACCATCATGATTAACAACATATTTTTATTTACCAAAAATCGACTATGGCATAGTCTACACACACGTACACTACTGATTTGAGGGGAAAATTGTCACCAGAAGTAAAGCGATGTGGAAAAAATAATGTGGAAAATAAAACAAGCAAAGCGATATGGAAAAAACCAAGCATTATAGTATAAGAGAATGATTATATAGTCGCCGCCCCACTAACCATAACCCTAAGGGCACGAAGGGGCTGTGCAATAATTATGTGTACCCCTGAGGTGGTAAATTCTCAAGGTGGTCTCCCAAAAATCGCTTGCCCCCTCCTTTGGCCGTGCCAAATAAATATTTGTCCCTCGTTTGACATGCCAAAAAATCTTTGCAACCCCTTTTGACGTGCCAAAATCGCCCCCTTCCGTTCGACCTGCCAAAAATGCTTGCCTCCCTTTCGGCGTGCCAAAATACTTCCCTCTATAATTCACCACCCCGGGGTACTCAAAATTATTGCACCACCCCTAAATGAAACTCAACCTTAACACTAAACTAATTCTAACCATAATCCTAACCTTAAGGTATTACACCATTAACCGAAAAAATACCACATTCCCATTTTAACTGGATTAAATGCATATTTTCTATGAATTAAAAAATGTTCAAAATATTTGTTCTGAATAAGAAATTCGGTCGTTTATCCATTATAATATCTGCCTTGGAGAATTCACGATGGTCAATGCCATTTTTAGAATACCAATCAATATGGGTTATGCACATGTCACGTGACTTAAAGACAGCATGGTATTCCATTCGAACATACCATCAGATTTTTTCAATCAGATTTATTTTATTTCCATCAAAAATTACAACAAAATACAATAATTATAAAAAGTACAACACGATGGAGGAGGTACAACGATAAGCGAAGCCTGTAAATGCTGCACCCCCTGTATAATTTAATTACACAAATTAAAACAGAACAAAAAACAAAACGAGGATCTGTAGCCAAACAATTTAAAGACAAATATAATGAATCAATCAATTTAAATATAATATTGTACTATAATCATGAGTATTTAACATTTACATATAGCAAATTACAAACACTGATATAAAGCATAAAAGCAATGATAAACAACTTTGAGATGACATATTAAGTGGAGGCAATGATTTAACAGAATGATTAACAGAAATATTACACTATAATAATGAAGCAAAACATACTTGGATCTACTTGTCATTCAGGAAGGCATGTACTCCTCTCTTAAAGAGAGAAATGTTGGTAGCCTGTCTAATCTCATAAGGTATTTGATTCCAAATTTTTGGACCATTTGAGACAACAGTACTTGTTTTGTGCAGTTGGTAATTATGCTTATTTCTAGTATTATAACTGTGAATATCCTTAAGACTCTTAAACATAGCATCAAATGATTTTGGTAACATACCTTGGGTATACTTATACATAAAAATAGACAACTCTTTCTTGTACATATCAAATATATCAAGAACATTGTATTTATCAAAAGTGGTCTTGAATGGCTTAAATACGGACTATGAGATATTATTCTTAAAGCTCTTTTTGTAGCTTAAATAATTTGTTCAGATATGCCTTGTTTGCATTTCCCCAAAGTAAAATACCGTAATTAAAATAGGGTACAACTAGTGAACAGTAAAGGTTGTACAAAGTTTGTTCGGGTAAATAATGCTTCACCTTGTTCAAAACGCCAATATTTCGAGAAGACACATTACAAATATTAACAATCTGTTTCTTCCAAGAAAGATTTTCATCAATAGTTAGACCCAGGAATTTGGCTTCTTTAACACGAGTCAGTTTACAACCATCTAAAGATATTACAATATTATTGTCATTGATTTCCTTGGTTTTGGACACAGTACCTAAAAACATGAGATTTGTCTTTTTTGCATTGAGTGAAAGTTTGTTAGCTTTGAACCAGTTAATTACCTCCCTCAGCTCATTATTAATTACATTACAGAGTTCATTAATATTTTCATGTGAGTAGAAAACAGTGGTATCATCAGCGAATAAAATAAATGATAGTAATTCAGATGTGTGAGCGATGTCATTCATATAGATGATGAAAAGCAGAGGACCCAATATTGATCCTTGTGGAACGCCACATAAAATCGGTTCATAAGATGAGACTTCTGAATTGTATGACACATATTGTTTTCTCTCAGAAAGATAATTTGAAAACCATTGAGATGTTACTCCTCTAAAACCATAGTGTTCCAGTTTGCTTATCAAAATATTATGATTTATGGTGTCAAATGCTTTTGACAGGTCCATAAAAATACCAGCTGTGTGTTTCTTTTCACTACTTGCATTTTCAATGTCACATACAAAATCCAAAACTGCCATATATGTGGAATGGTTGCTTCTAAAGCCATACTGCTTATCATACAAAACATTGAACTTATTTAAAAATCAATACATCTATTATACACAATCCGTTCAAGCAATTTAGAAAAACATGGTAACACTGAAACTGGTCTGTAGTTACCAAACATTTCAGGGTTGTCTTTTTTGTATATTGGAACTACCTTTGCCATTTTTAAATCATCTGGCACAACACCTGTGTTTAAAGAGATATTTAAAATCCTTTGCAGTGGATATGCAATTTCATTCGCAACTCTTTTAACAATATCAGATCCTATACCATCGTGACCTGGACTTTTCTACTACCCAAAGTTGCAATAATTTTCAGAATTTCTTCTTCAGTGGTTGGTTTGAAGAAACATGTAGAACTATTTGGATTTTTAGATAATCACAAAAATCTTTACCAGTATGGCTTATACTTTGTGCTAGTTTGGGACCAATATTTGAAAAATACTCATTGAACTTATCAGCAATTATCTTAGGATTTGTTATTGTTTCCCCATTACTAACAAATTTTTGAGACATGTTACGCCTTTTACTTCTCAGTATATTGTTGAGAATCTTCCAAGTATTTCTCATACTGTACCTTTCTCTTTCAAGCAATGAAGAAAAATAATGACGTTTTGCCAGTCGGAGTAAAGATGTTAGCTTACTACGATATGATTTATATTTAGAAATGTTTTCCTCTGTTGGTTTTTTTTTTGATTTCTTGTACAATATATTCTTTCTACGAATCGATTTTACCAACCCTTTAGTTATCCAAGGACATCTAGGGTCATGTTTCTTGGCCCTCTTGTTGGGTTTACATTTTGGAATACACTCATCATAAAGTAGCATAAATTTTTCAATGAACTTATTATATGACATATTTACATCATCAGATGAACAAATAAAATCCCAGTCTACGTTTTTCAGCTCATTTTGAAATTTTTGTACATTTTGCTCAGTTTTATACCGTGTGTTAAAATTACAGGTACCTTGAAGATTATCAATCTTTCTGTACAAATTTAAATTTGTAGATAGAAAGATTGGAAAGTGATCGGTTATATCTGTTACCATGATTCCAGATGTTTGACATGTATAACAATTGGTAAAAATGTTATCAATAAGAGTAGCTGTTTTTGTGGTAATTCTTGTAGGCTTTGTAATACATGGATATAAGGAATAAGATGACATAGTATTTAGAAATTCAGCAGTAGGTACATGAACATCTTCATTTAACAAATTAATGTTAAAATCACCCATCAAGTATACAAGTTTATTTTCTTTATTAATAATCGACAGAACTCCATCTATATACTTATTGAATTCATGTATCCCTTGATCAGGAGGTTTATATACAACACCAATAACAATGTTTTGCAATCCTGTTCTTTCTATTTCTAGAAAGAGACTTTCAACATATTCAGGATGTTCAATACCATCCAAGTCATCACGGAGTTTATAATGTATGTTGTTCTTCATATAGAGGCAAACGCCACCACCGCCTTTATTCTTTCTGTTTGCAAATTCAAGATTATAACCGCTAACATTAAAATAATCATGTGGCTTTTCTTTTAACCATGTTTCCACCAATCCTATAACATGAAAGTCAATATCAATAGTACACATGTAATCTCTAAACGAATCAAAGTTCTTATCCAGACTCCTAATGTTAAAATTAAGGAGTGACAAATTTTCAGAAGATTCGTTAGTAACATCTCTTAACTTAGTATCAGTATAATAATTAGTGTGACTGTTAAATTGCCCTGTATTCATATCATCCTGGTATTTTGTTGGATCAATAGCCAAGTGTTCATATTTATCAACATTAAATTCACGTGGAGTATCATCAATATCAAAATACTTGTACAATTCTAATAAGAAATTTTCATCATCAATGAAGTGGTTAAATGGTAAATTCATTGTATCATTGCATTTTACACAAAACCAATAATGATTGTCATTTTTCATGAATTCTTTTCTGCTCAGATTGCTACATGATTTATGCACAAAACATTTACAAGTGCTACATTTCAGTTTTCTGTGATTTTTCTTAACACGCTTTTGGCATACAGAACAAGGGCTACATTCAGACATCAAAACACAAAATAATATATATATATAAAATTACAATTTAAAAACAAACAAACAAATTTTTTGCACTCAAATAAATTTGAGGTCAACATTAAGTATGGCCCACATGCCACAAACAATATTTGGGTGAAAAGTACTGTACAACAATGAAACGTCAGTCAGGCATTATCAGAATTACTTAAAGAACCACATGTATTACTAGGTACATGTATATCACAGATTACTAGAAAAAAGAAAGATACACCCAGTATAATAGTACCTGTCAATAATTTTCGCAAACAAAACAACAACAAAAAGATTTTCCTTTAACCATTTTCAGGCTTAAAACATAACCAAGCTGTTGAATAGGGAAAACTGTTAACATGGTAAAAATGGTACTGGTTGAGGGTGTACATATTGTAAGTAAACCATTATCTTGATCAGTTAATAACATAAGGTGTCAAAAACCAACATCTTCTATAGTTAATGAGAGACACAAACTGTAGTAACATTCTATTGACACAGTTTCGGAATTACATCATCATCATCAACATCTTGTTCAACACCACCAGGGTCTTTAATACCTTTTACTAGAGTTGTTACCAACAAATGTTTAACATCAAACAATAATTTCTGTAGACACTCTTTTGTCATCAACATCAGCCTCAAAAACTATACCATTTTCACTAGTCAACATTAGGCATTGGCAACACAAATGGTTTTTGATATTACAACTACTAATATTTCATAGTACCAATTCTATTAGAGTCAATAACAACATGATTTTCATGTTAAACAACACCACTTTGCAACAATTTTATTGCAGCTAGTACAGCATAGAAATCATTACCAGCAATTGGTTTGTGTTTAAAACCACAAGATATTATAAAGAACATTTTTAATATAAAGTCATTACCAACAATAATGTTTTGTGTTGAATACCACCAGTATTACTAACACTATTTTGTATTAGTAAATACCAACATAAGTATCATATTATAGCATCACCAGTAAATTCACAACACTTTACATTCAGTACCAGCATCAAGTTCAAAACCACCTAAATTTTTATTATAACATTTCATTCAAGTCATTACCAACTGATTCGTGTTGTATACCACTAGTATTACTATTAACACAATTTTTTAAAACACCAACATGTTTCATGTCATTATCAACAGCATATCAACAACATATTTTCGTTCAGTACCATCGTTAAGTTTCATGTTCAGTAGAACATTTTTAATTCTAGTCATTACCAACAATTGTTTTGTATTTAATACCATCATTATACTAGAGTCAATACCAGCATTAAATACATGTTAACATCACCAGTACATCTGCAACATTTTTCATTTATTTTATTATTTCAGTCATTATCAATATCCAGTTCAAAAACCACTAGTTTTTCATTCAACTAATCTATAATATTTACCAACAAGGGTGTCATGATCAACATCATCAAACTTTATTTGCATCAAATCATAGACCCTGTTGTCTATGATCAAAATAATACACACATAAAAACATTGTATCACATAGGTAGTTTAGTAGGACTACTGTCCCGTAACTACATGATAAAGACAATAATCACAATAATATAGTATAATTATTTTACATGTTTTACAATATCAAGTGCAATGTCACTGTTACTGACGCGATTGATCAGTGGACTCCGAGTACCACTTTATTTTACATTAAAAGTCTGTAACTTCACTTTAGCCTTTACCGTAGGCTCCGTGCAGTAGTTCCCTGATGATATTACACTGTTACAGTGACAGTAAAGAATTATAATTATATAGTACAAAATGTTTGTAAAATGTTCACATACAAATCGCTAGCCTTTACCGTAGGCTTCCGGCCTTTGTTCAGGTTAGCATCTTGTGTTGAGTAAGTTCAGCATTTACATTCTGATTGGCTTTTGCTCTTACCGCTCTTTTTGTTTCTCGAACTCTTCGAAGACTTCCTTGTCAGGAAGTTTCTGCCAATCGCTGGTATTTCTTATTTGAATTATTACAGTTTTACCTGGGGTACTTGTTGGTGCTGCTACAAGGATGCGGCCATCGTGACTCCATGTATTCTTAACACCAGTTCTCTTTGCTGTATTGGTAAGCAAGTCTTGGTTAATCCTGGTCAAGTCCTCCTTTATTGTGATGTTGCTACCTTTTAATTTCTTTCTGTCTTTCATCACATCATTTCTGGCTTTGTAGTTGGTAAACTTCATCAGAATTGGTCTTGGTTCTGGTCTTGGTTTACCCACTCGATGACTGCGATCTATGTCTCGATCGTCTATTGTCACGCCCAACCTCTCCTTAGCCATAGTTTTGATGAGTTCATTTGTATCTTCTTTAGGATTCTCTGTTATTCCATTTATCCGAAGACTATTTCTACGGCTATATTGTTCAAGATCATCGAGCTCATTTTGGACATTAGATAGTTTTTCAGAAAAATCATCATCTACTTTCTTTCTCTGGTTCTTGTCCTCCTTCAATGTGTCAATCTCTAGTCTTATCTCATGTATTTCACTTTCACATATTTCGAGTCTTTTTCCAATCTTTTCATCAACTACTTCAGCTAATAGCTGTTTCATGTAGGCTCTATATTCGGAGCTTGCCATTAACTGGTCAGTAATACCCTGAGATGGAGGTGTACTATGGTCTGTATTGTTAGAAGTCTCCATATTAATCACTACATATAGTTCATCACTACATCAGTCAGTGTTGTACAGGTAGCTATAGTAGAACAGTGATAGGCATGTAGGCTCAATACTTATCACTGATTATCCCATTGATTTGTGTGTAATTGGGAGAGAGAGTGTGAAACACGTCTTCACTCCTTTTTAATAAAAAAGCTACAATATAGCGCTCTTTCCATAAAAAGGAACAATATAGCGCTCTTTCAGCGCACCAGGAAATAGCTTCCATTGACTTTCTTTACAAACAGGGTCCGAGAAAACGTAATTTTCTTGATTTGAGAGCGAATCAGGTCTTCAAAACTTACACTTTCTGCAAGTTAAAGGTCAGATAAAAACAGGCAGTTCAGTGAAAGCATACGGAGTCCATTGACTTTTCGCAGAAAATTACCGACTAGATCACCCTGTAGCCCACGCCGCTTACGCCTGCTCACAAATAGCTTGGTGTTTCTGAAATGTAACACATTTGGAAAGTTTAGCCAAATCTTCATAAAAAGCGGATCCTTCTCATTGTCCATATACAATCTATTTCCCAGGCCTAAATGAGGAATAAAAATATGAATCAGGGCCTAATAGTGTGTTTCTTCAAAGTTTATAGGAGGGTATAGGAGATTTGTATTTACATGTTTCTTTCCTTTTGTTTACAGTACAATTTCTTCTGATTGTCTGCGAAACTTGTCAGGAAGAATATTTAGTCCGACAAGCAGTCCATTCGTTGGCTCAATGTAAGTTGATATATGTTATCTTGTTATTCTTGATATTTTAAGAAATTTGAGAGTAGATAATAGTAAGTCAGTGGTCGGACAATTGCCATAGCAACAACAATATACGCCACTTTTGTTCGATTTTAAAAGCGATCATGCAGAATAGATGACCTTAAATGTTTTTTTCTTCTTTATAGACACATCGAGTTTATGCCTAAATTACAAGAAATATCACCAAATGCATTCGATGGTATCTCACAATTTGCTGATCTGTAAGTTATGAGTTTTAAAAGAAAATATCACTTAAGAGTTGTAAAAAAGCTAACAGCTGCAAAGAATTTTTGGTTTGGGTTACATTATAGTACTCATATTAAATTGAACATAAAACTGATCAACTGGACTCACATTTATTTGAGAGGCTACTGTATCGCACCAAATCCAAGGTGTATCTTCAGGCCGTCTGATGATCTGGCGGCAAAAGGTTGTTGACCTGTGACAAGGTGGTGTTGCCAGAGGTCGTGGATCTTGAGTCGAACTTCTTAGGAATGTTCTTGACCTCTGGCAACACCACCTTGTCACAGGTCAACGACCTTTTGCCGCCAGATCATCAGACGGCCTGAAGATGCACATTGAATTAGGTGCGATACCGAAGCCTCTCAAATAAATGTGAGTCCAGTTGATCAATTTTATGTTCAATTTAATATTCATTAAACCTGGATGAATGACAACCTTCATAAACGTATCTTTAACCAATTTAGCCAGGATAGCCTAAATTCGGTGAGAGATTTAGAGAGAACTCCTAGGAAATTAGCAGACCATAGGAACCATCTACGCTTTAATTTGCGGTGTTTACATTCAAGCGTTACACCGCGAAGTTTATGGATCAAACCCTTATGGTGAAAGGATTTAAAGCGGGTAAGATAAAGCACAGAAAGAATTTTACGATCGGTGTTTTGAAGAAAGAAATAGATAGTATTTCTGAGAAATTACGCATTGAGTTACCAGTTATTGTTTATGAGGAAGTGATACAGTTCACTATGCATGCGCAGTTAACCCAACATCAGCGATCGAAAGAGAGGCAACAAAACAAGTTAACAAGGTTGTTGAATTCGACGCGATCGCGTTCTGATTTGGATTCCAATTGGAGGAATAAGGAGGGTTTACAACCCGACAATGGAGTAAAAGATAAATGGGTTAAAAATCTTTCTAGTAGACTGAGAAAGACGTGCTTGCGAAAGGTTTGAACTTCGCTGTGACACCGAATTTTATTCTTCACGTGGAACTGATTACAGCTACCGAGTCGGCCATTAAAAACAACAAGCTGAATGCAGATGATGCCGATGAATTAAGAACAAAGTACGACGTCTACCGCTTCCTTGGGTGGTACACATGTAAATAATACCGACACATCATACGAAGTAATCTTCCTCATGTAACTGAATGTCTTGGATCTTATTAACAAAGTCCTGCGAATTGATGATACGGTGCTCCGACTTCCCAACCAAAGGGCCAATTACATATGCCACATGTTTGGCAACATTGTAGGTAACTGAGTCTACGCTACTGAGAATTGGTCTCAGAGGAGCATGTTCTTTGTGAATCTTGGGAAGGCCGTAAAACTTGGGCTCCCCCGCTTTCGAACACTTATTGTGCCGACAAACGAGGACACACACAAGATGTTTCACCCTAAACTGTGGACCTACTTCCAACCGAGGACTGTCCTCGGTCTCAAACTGCTGCAAAAGACCTCAAATGCATGCTAGATGCTATTTGCCTGAAACCGAGGACCACACGTGTAAAAACTACCGTCCGCAGGGTGATGGCTAAAATTCCGTTTCGTATTATACACAAAAAAATCCGCCATTTTAGTCCACGGTTAGGCGATGAAAACATCATACACACGTCCTCGGTTAGATAGCAAAACACAATGTCCACGTTTGGAGGCAAACACAGACAGGGGTGGGGGTGTATGTGGGGTGTGTGTGTATGTAAGGTGTGTGTGGAGAAGATATAGGTGTGCGTGAGCTGTGTGACTGTGAGATTTTGCCTCAACAAGTGCAATTAATTTCTTCGAGTAATTTTATGGTGTTTTCATGTACTAGTATATTTTATATGTTTTTTATGTCTTTTAATGTAAGCATTGCATATGTAATATTTCATGTAATTTGGCCTACGGGCCACGAATTTGAAATAAATTTAATCTGAATCTGAATCTGATTGGTATTTAGGTTCAGTAAATATCACCTCAAACCTTAATATATTTGATAATATCAGAATAACCTTGCAAAAATTGTACCACACAAAATTCAAATTTAGTCTCCTTAAATACGCCATTTTAAGCTAATTCACTACATTATGAGCGCCACAATGTAAACGCATGGAAAGCACATTTTCTATCAAACAATTATTTTACACCATCTCCCGACACACCCCAGTTATGTTTTAAGTGTGTGCAGAGTATGCAGGCCCCTTCCAGACCAGTCTTGGAATTTTGCGAAAAATAGTCCATATTCTATTTAATGTCATGTCTGTAGTTGTAAATTAAGCAAGACGTTTTTTAGTAGTTATATCTAGTTTCTGATAATCAGCTTTATTATTTATATACAAGCAAGTAGTATGACTTACTTTGAGAGCAAACAGTATCTGCTATTTTATTTATTTGTGTACTGCATTCTTCCACTTATAAATGGAGTATCAGGTATTTTATTATTTACCAATACCGTACTGCATGTTCATTTGGAGACAGTATTATTTCAAATGTATTTAATTTCCCTCCGCAGAAGAATACGCTCCACCGGGTTGACTCGTTTGCCAGAAGGATTATTTGACAATACAACAATCTTGAATTACGTGTAAATATTAACACATTTTTCTTTCAAATCCTTAGGTCTTGAAACGTTATAAAGCAATTACGATCGTTTTAGTACCTATAATTTTAAGATTAGTTTCTCGTTTCCTGATTACTCAGAAGCTGACTTGACAATTCATATGTTTTATGAATCAATGTGTCAATATCAATGTTTCTTATTTTTTTTTGTGTCAAGGGACCTATCTAAAAACCGCCTGGAGGATTTGACAGATAACTTCTTGAAATCTTCACCAACGCTAAGTGTACTTTCCCTGTTCAGAAACAATCTCACACATTTATCAGTCGATGTCTTTGCAGGGTTGAAATCTCTCAAGATATTGTAAGTCAATTTTCTAAACAATTGCATCTTTGTCATTTGTAATGATTTTTTTTACAGGTTGTACCGTAATGGTAAGTTAAATCAAGGTTCAATTAAAGTAGACCTACTCTCTAAAAAATGCCCGATTGAAATATTTCAATCTTTTAACGATTGATGATAGGGATTAATCTAAACAGATTGAAAAATAGATTGAATTGAGTTTTGTAGACTGCGGTAATTAATGGCATCCAGGCGTTTGGATTTGTTTTTTGAAATATAGACATGTTTTAAAAAGTGGACTTTACCCTTCAACAGAATGTATACCACATTATATTTCAATTTAGACATTAAAAATCTTTTACTAATTATCACTCAACATTACTCCGGAGTATGGAAAACACAGTAAAATAATTATTAGATGGGAAGGGTAATATTTTTTTTGGTATTATAGAGAATAACGTTTTAAGTTTTACTGTGTAACTTTTTGTCGCAAACACACATCACTGACAGATTAAAGAAATATGATAATATCAATTTAATTATACCTGTTTTGGATGAGTGGCATTTTCTAAAATGTATTGAAATTATTTGATAAAGGCAAAATGTCAAATGACTTTTGATTATCTTCAGCCCATGTTTGGATATTTTATCCAAATTTACACATTATTTCAGACATTTTGTCACTAAGTGTCAGTGTTTTTGAGCCTGCCCTAAGTGGCATCTTTTTAGTATTATGTTGGTATTCCCCGGTATTTTTCCACCCAAGCGGGTAAATGAATTTACTAGATTTGGCAATGGCCAACCCTGAATTATATTGGCCTATTTCTCAACTATAATTAAAATGTTTATTTTGCCCATTTTTATATTAAATAACATAGGTCCCAATGTTGCACAAAATAATAAAGATCCATGTAGAATCACAGTCGAAAGATGTAAATACTGAACAAAAATGTACTAAAGTTTAGATTGATTGCAGGAAATTAAAATACTATTACCTATTTGTGCATGCTCAAAGAAGACTTGAAATGAGCAATGTGTATCTGGATTAAGTTTCAAGTCTATTAGAAACACGCCTCATTCAAGAATCCAAATGTATGGGCTAATATGAATTCTTTCAGGTTTTGTGTTGAAATTGCTCAAAATGATATTAATTTTTAGCTTCCATTGTGCACTGTGTGATATTTATTCCTACTCCGAAGTTGTAAACATGGTAAATGAATAAATTGGCATATGTTATGAAAAGAATAATCATTTTCATTATTCAACAGAATTTTCAAAATGCAAGTTGAATTCAAGAGATACTAGTTTTATGATAATTATAATATGGTGCCCAATTTTTTGTGGGCAAAATAATTTACTGGGTGGGCACTTTTGGGCAATGGGCAAGTTGAATTTACTGCTTGGGCAAAATAATTTACTGGGTGGGCAAATGCCCACCCAGTTAACATGTTATTTACCTCCCTGTATTCTACCCATGGTACGAGTTATGGGTACATTTACTTTACGACTTAACAATAATTAAATTTAAAGTCTTTTTGATTGACTTGTTATCTTTTATATCAGATTACTGTTTCACAATAGACTTACGGAAATACCAGACCTAACACACTTACCGAAATTGGAAAACTTGTAAGTTGGTTTATCTCGAATATGTTTAAAGTTAGACAAAGTATCATTTATGCAGTGGAAGTACTTGGATCTCCCACCTCTAAGAAAATCATCACTCGGTCACCATAGTGGAAGGTCTTTGTCCATGTTTTCTGAGATTCAGAGAGAGTTTTGATGCAAATCATTTGCCAAATGATAATACAATCATAGGCATATATCATACAATTTTGATAGCAAAATTAAGGCAAGCTTTCAAGTGAAGAAGGTTAGTGGTAGGAATGGGACTATTCTAAGACTGTATCATGTATCCTATTCAGTTTGTCAAGTTGCCATTCACGACAGAGGGGGCAGTTAACTAAAGCAACCATATTGTGGTCCAGGCATGGCCACCAGTTAGGGAAACATAATTTGGAACTTAAAGTCCTACCTTCATATTATCAGGTTTGCTGGTGGTCAATGCTGGTGAGCCTTCACTTTCAGCATCTCTGTCACCAAAAGCATCTCTGTCACTTAACCCTAACAGCCTAAGGGCTTTTCGGCGACGGGAAGGGAAAGAAGGAAGGAATAAAGAAAGAAAGAAGTTGTTTGCTCTGGGTGGGATTCGAACCCGAGACCCCTCGCATGCCAAGCACACGGTCGGCGACACCTTGCCACGGGTCTTGGGCTTCGCTGGCCAGCGAAACCGTGCCTATATATCACTTAGGGCGATTGCGTCATCATACCACGCGGGATGCACGCACGAACAGCGCATATATCAAGTAGTATTTTGTAGTACACGGTACGGTTAGGGTTAAGCAAGCAAGTAACAAGTAAGCATGTAGGGCTGTGGGTGTTGTTTGAGTTTGTGTATTACTGTTAAGGTATTTACGCGAGTGTGTGGGTCTTGTGGATATTGTGTTGACGTTTGTGGGGGTGGGTTGAAGAGTGGGTTGTGTGACCGGGTTTGTGTGTGTTTGGGGGGAGGGGGGCGTTGACATTTCCGTATTAACAAGAAGTCAGTTTATTGATCGAGTCTTTTATTCATTCCATATAAGGTATCTATTTGATAACGACATTACATATGTTGGCAATACGTCGCTGAGGACATCAATGCAATTAATTACGACAGTGTAAGTAAACATTTCAAGAAACATGGATCGACAAGGATTGAAATGGGAAGAGAAAGTAAGAAAAAGGAGAAGAGAACATACGTGATTTAAGGATTACACGCGAGTTTTTCCGCATTGCAAGTAACCACACATCAAACATTTTATTTCTCAACTTTGATCAGCGGTTTCCAACCATGAACATTTGAATCATATCAGAAATATACTTCATTTAAGTTTGCTATTATTTGCAATGGCCACTGACAAAGGTGTTTACGTCAGTTTTGGGCTATATAGCTTTTAAAACAACTATTACAAACAAACTACAAAAACAAAACAAAACATTTTAGCCCATTAGCATCGAAATTACAAATGTATTCTCTCTTTGTAGACATCCGGTAATACAGGGTGTCCCCCAAAGTTGATCAAGTATATTTTGATATGTAAAGAAGCCTGTACCCGTTAGCTTTAATAAACCGAAACAATTATTTCAATCGGCTCATAACTTTTGAAGATATGCCCTTTTAAAGAAATGTATCAATTTTTCACTCTGTCCACGGAGGAGGTTTGACTACTTCAAAGATTTAAAAGTGCATATACCATGCATGAATATAAAACAGTCCTCGATGATAACTTAATAAAATATCAACTTTATTTTAGGGAATGTGTTTTACCGGTGGGCTTATGGGTTATGGATTTTGTTAAGTGTCATTAATTTGGGCGAAATTGATGTGGGATGGGGCTTATTTTGCTATACTTGCAATTTTTCTTGGTTATTTTATGTCAATTTTGTTTTATTATGTTTCTTACTTTCTTACTTTATTGTTTCTTGCTTTCTTTTTATTGACAAGTCATTTCTCTTTTTGGAATAGAAGGTAGCCCTGAAAAGGGCTGTTTAGTTTGTCTTTGGTTCTTTTGAAGTGAGTTTACTGTGCTGCTCTGCCGTCTACCTGGTTGCCTCCTTGACGAATACATGTTTCAGCCCTAGTTCTCATTGCATCAATTGCGTTGCGTACCAACCTTGTGCCTCGGATACTTGCGAATATAGCAGTAATACGATTTCAAAGATCTTGGATTTTGCCACAAATGAAGAAATCAAGTGGTGATCTTGCAGGCCACTCCACAGCATGACCCATCCCAACCACTCTGTTTGTTATCCGTGGACAGAGTGAAAAACGGGCACTTGTCTTTAAAAGGGCATATCTTCAAAAGTTGTGAGCCGATTGAAATGATTGTTTTGGTTTATTAAAGCTAACAATTAAAGGTTGCTTTACATACCAAAATATATTTGATCAACTTTTCAAAAATGGGCGAAAAAGAGGGCGCAACGAGGGGCCTCTTTTTTTGGGGACACCCTGTATTATTAAGTATATTGATCAGAACATATCATTGCAGGCACATGTATTATAACCCAATAGCAACGATTGAGGATTATTCATTTGACTTGCTAGCACACGGAGGAAAGGTGTAAGTATTTGTAAAGATGCGTTGTTTACGTTTTTATATGACCCTTCAATGTGTTTTATTGTAAAGTTTAAAGTTTCACACCTTTTAATTGTAAAGTAATCACAATGCTATGCCTACTAAGGGTCGTTTTATCTTTTCAGTTTCCGTAAGTCTATTGTTCAGATACGAAAACGCAAGGGATTAAGTAAGTTTACTGTAATCTGACTTCATTGTTAACTTTGAAGTACCAATCAGCTTATTTCAATAGAGGCGGAAGAGACAAGGTTATGTTAACACCGGTGTTTTTAATGGTCTTGCGCCCTCTCGTCTTTGACATTGATCTACATTAATTTGACAAAATGCATGCCAATCCGACTGACAAAGTCCACTTTTTTCTGTAAAAACGTTGAAAATAAGCCCTTAAATCACAAAAGGTCCGCTTATGAGCCTGTCGCACCCCAATGCACTTGTGCAGGGCCACAGTGTCGCCCTTCCCTCGTATCAATGTCTATCTCCCTATTTTGCTTCCTCCTGCCCCCCCCCCCTCCATGATCAGTCTCCCCACTATCTCCCCGGTCCCTACTCTCTCCTCTCGAGTTCTTCTCTTTCTAGCCTTTCCGTCTCTCCCTCTCCTCTTTTTCTCCCTCACCCCCTCCCACTCTCACTTGTTCAGTCTCAAGTATCTCCATCCCTCCCTCCCTTGCAAAATTTATCAGTATGATCCATGACTGAAAATAAGCTCTGCAAAAATAAACATTTAAAATAAACCCGAGTCTTGCATATAGGTCCAACCAATTATCAGATTAGCTTGCCATTGTTACGAATGAATAGAATAAATTATCTTTATTTGCAATTCTTTTGTATTGCATTTCAATATAAAACATGATTACCAAATCGCCACTTTACGCGCCTCAAAGGGAGATATTTGGCTATTTCAGACGCTCGTTTCATCGCCAATATAAAAGACTTTTGCTTATAACTTGGCAACATGGTTAGTATATATTTCAATGCAAGACTATTTTTACGAGCTACTTACGCCTAGGCGTAAGTGCATATACACCAAACACAAGTCAATTGAAGCGAATTTAGGACCGTAAAATTTAGACTCTTCTTTTGCCTAGATTAGCGCCCAACCTCTCATCTCAAGGTTTTATGTCAAAAATTAACATAACTTACCAAAACGAAAACTGAAATTCACGAGCTTCAAATTATTAGTAACTAACAAAAGGCTAGAATAAAAGATTGGTCACACCTGGGAGGCTACCACTTCAGAATAACAATGACTTACAAAAACGGATACGGATACGGAAACAGAAACTGTAAAGATATAACGACGGAAAGATATCGGATTAAGTATAATACGCTCAAGGTCATAAAATACGTTATGGATAGAAGAGTTTTAATTTTACAAATTAACCAAAATCTTGACACTGAACTGACCTATAACAGTTTCGTATGTCATTCATAGTGCAGTGTCGTCCACGGCAAATTCACCGTAACCTTTCCAGCCATAAACCCGCTTATTGAAGATTAAACTGATATATGCAGTACTAAACCATTATATAGTAATCTATTGTCCAATGCAAATTTATTACCACCTGATAATATTGATCCGCTACGGACGACTAATCCAATCGATAATGACGCTATTGACATGTACGAGCGGAGCTCCACTGACCAAGTTTTTGGGGTATTTTACACTGGTTTGCAGCTGTTTGCTGTCATTTACTCATCAAGGCGGACCACCGTTATTATAAGGAATATGCCAATTATTTAAAGATTGACATGTAGAGAATAAGCCATAATTGATTGACAGAAAGTACTAAATTTGTACCCATGACGGTTTTATGACACCAATATTCCAAACACGACCAAAAATGGCTGCCTGGTGAAGCAAAATGTGCATAGGGATAAGACGGCGAGTTTGGATAGATGGTAGGATTTCTTTTTGATGAAAATGTATGTTCCCCCGTTATTAAAGCTTGTACCGGGTTGAAGATTCAGATATTTGGAAAAGAATAAGTAATTGAAACATAGAACAAGTACTAAAATCATAGCTTTTATACTTTTTGATATATGATGCTAACTACACCAGGCACAAAAAGAAACTCGTCAGTTATATATTCATCCTTGCTGTTCAATAACTTGATATTTTAGGATTATTCTAAAATATACATTTTGTTATTTGGACTTTGCTTTCTCATTTGACACCCTGTTCGTGAAAAACGAACAAGAATTGACGAAAATATGCGCCTTCAAACCATCAAACCCCAAAATCAAAAGTTGCATTTTCAACGATTTTCAATGGGACACATCGTTGTATTGCACACAAGCACCACGGGCTAATCAATAAAGCACACAGTGTAACAGGCACAATTGAATCGTTAAAATTGCAACTTTTCATTTTGGGGTTTGAGAGTTTCGAGGCCAATATCTTGGTCAATTCTTGTTCAATGTTAGTGTTCACGAACAGGGTGTCAAATGAGAAAGAAAAGTCCAATTAACAAAATGTATATTTCAGAATAATCCAAAATTGTTAAGTTATTGAGCAGCAAGGATGAATATAACTGACGAGTTTCTTTTTGTGCCTGGTGTAGTTCATCACGTATAGCACAGCGCTACCAGTAGGGTTCAATTGCCTATTGTGAGTGCCCCTGTGTTGTGTGCATACATGTAGTTAACAATAACTGCATGATGTGACGACATACTTCTTCAGAGTGATTGGTATCCCATCATCCTCTTTGCTGGTGGTAACAGAGCTCCATCTCGAGGGGGCGCGGTCTTGAGGATATGGTCATACACGTGACTTAAATGGTGGGCCTCTCGTCTCTATTCATGATGACTGGGCCTCTTTTCCGAATCCCAAGTATATTCTCGGATGAAACGAGTGCTCGTATCACACTGTAAAGATTTATTATGGTTGATAACATGGTTTTGTTGGATAGCATGATATGCTATGGCTGACCTCCTTTGTTCTGTGACAGAATCTTTTCTGGTCTGGCGCGTAAAGTTCTTTCCGATTTTTCAGTTTCTTTCTGATGTTACTACAGTTTGGTGTTCAATTTTCGGTCTCTCCCACGTGATATAATGGGTGGTGGGAGCTAAAGTTGAGATACTGGTCTGTATGGTAGCCTAGCGGTAATCCATAAGTTTGCTTGAGTCATCCCTCTTTCCTGACGTTAGTGTGTCTAAAAACAAAATGCGTAATCTCGTGAACTTTATACTATATGTTGGATCGGTGTTATTGAGGTGGTCTGTGAGGTTGTCAACTTTGTCTTTTGTTATTTCAAGGATGTCGTCGACATATAATTCATCCACAGCCTTGTCTTACACACTCCATAGGGGCTGTTGCGATGGCATGCTCTTCTAAGAACTCCATACAGATTAGCTGTGATCTCCGATGACAGTCAAGACAGGGATGACAGTCAAGACATGTAGAAAGAGGAAGACAACATCAAGAAGGCATTGAAGATTTGTGACTATACCCAGAGTGGACTGATGTGACGGACAAAAAGAAAATCAGGGACAAACCTTCCATCCAAAACAACCAAAACTAAAACCAAATATCCAAATGACTTGTAATAATTTATTATGTGGAAGGTGTGATTGAGAGGGGCAATCGGCTGTTTAAGAAGCACAGCACTGCAACTGCCATGAAGCCGAACACCTCTTCGAGGAAGCCCTTTGTACATCCGGAAGATGGATTCGGAAAAAAGGCCAAATATCCCTGACAAAAGCTAGCAAGACCACAATGCATACTTGTGTAATTTGTTTACTTTAGTGATAAGGCATCTGGCATCTATTTCGAAAACTATTCAACAAATTTGAGATATTGCCAACATGCAGTGTTCCTGGAGCACATTAGGTGATTTGCTTCCAAATAAAATAGCATCTGATGAATTGATATAGTGGACATTTTGATGTTTTCTGTAGGGGGATTTAAAGCCTAAATGCAAAATGAGGTTTAAAAAATACATTTTCCAGAGTCAAGACGCAGGTATCATTATGCCTCAAATCACTTATTTATTGTCAAATCGGTGCAGAGTAGGTAAGATATGAATATTAAAAGTTAGACCAAAGTAGCTCAAAGTACTATACACCTGATCCGTGAACTTTGACTTTTTAAAAGACAAATTCTTGTTTGAAGTATTTTGTATGGCCGTAGGTGTATGCGGGGGGGGAGCTTGTTTAAATAATTGTTAGATCTGTACTTTAATTAGCATCGGGTAAGATTTTCCGTTCTGTATTTTTTGACAACGTGGTTTCTTCGTAACATTCAAATATTGTTTCTCTACTCACATTATAATTATTAGATTTATGACTACTGAACATCTATACCAGTTGCCGAAAGTTTTTGCAGATATTACCCTGTAAGTTTCTCTTTAAGTGTAAAAATATTGATCACATTTTTCTCATGACCCTTCTCATGAACATTACAATTTTAGGATATGTTTAGGACATGTTTCCTCCAGATGGTATGAACAGTATTAATTTTTGTCATGTATACTTTAAACAATGTACCTTACATCCATTAATTATTTATATTGCATATTAGAATGATGTTTGTATTTTTTTATGATGATTGGGATAAAATAATGTCGAATTGAACTGAACAGTGATCACCACGCCAATGGTGACATACCACTCGTACTGTTCTATGGAATATCCAAAACCCTGGATAATGTAACTCAAAAACTTGGAGTCATGTTACTATGGTGATAAGCCTCAATGTAACCTACAAATACAAAACATCAAATCAAACAACATCAACCATTACACCTGTAAAATATAGATGCTGCGTAATAACAGTAACATATTAAAATTATAGTTAAACACCCAGATATATATTATTTATACTGTCTAACAATGTCTTTGCTTATTCCTTCCATTGCCATTAGTTTTTCTATTGGTACTGACGTAGAAGATATCAAATGGACATTTAATAATGAGAGAGTTGCTAATTGCTTTCGAGAATCGGGCTGTAATTGCTACAAAAACCAAACAAGATCAGGATACGTATGGGAATGTGTACCATGCAGAGTTGGATACTATGCCAAACATTACAAACATTCATTGTATTATGCACCATGTACAGCTTGTCCCGCAGGTTGGTAAAATTCATCAGATCATAGACCCGACAGATGTTTTTTTAAACTTATTAAGCATTCCATGTGTGCATGGGGTGCATTAAAAGGAAAGGTGTAAATATGTCGTGTACATTTTTATACCCTTTATATAACACGACATTTAAATGTTTTCTGTGCAGTAAATTACCAACAAATGTTTTTTAATGTTATGAAAACGTTTTATACCATTAATGTACCCTTTATATAACCTGAAATTTAAACGTTTTCTTACAACCTTTTATAACCTTTTGCGAATGATGTCGAAAACGTGTTGTGTTTGCTGGGTATATACAATCGGTCAGTTGAGAAAGATACCCGATTCACGCAGCTGTTGCTAAAGTAAACATATTAATTATGTATTTGATAGTGTCACCGCTGTGTCATGATTTGAAAATTTCACACCGCTTGTGCAAATGCACCACAGCTTGCTGCAACACTTTTAGAGTTCAGTATGAGCAAATAAATTATGAGTTTTTAATAATATATCACACACCCATACACCACCAAAAACGAATAAAACACATAATGTTACATAATCATTTTGCCGACAAAATAAGGCCAATGACTTGATTTGACCTGAGGTTTTTGTGACTCGTTACCAGGTTGCCAGCTTTCACTACATCGTCTGTGCAGTGCAAATCTGATTTGAAATCATTGATATCTACGCATTTAGTAAGAGGTCCAAGAAAATGAGGTTGGGCAAAAATGATCAAACTTTTTCGAAAAAAATTGCCTTTTGAAGCTAAAATTACCACGTAATTGTTAATTTATTTTATTCGAGTGCAGGTTTGGTGTAAATAGGACCTATCTAAAGAGAGAGAGAGAGAGGGGGGGTCATTGAGTCTAAACTGATTAAAAGTGTCATTGGGTGGCAGATTTGCAGGAAAAAATGTCTATTTGACATGCACATGACGACTGCCAATATATGTGAGTGCCCCGGGTTATATTGGGTAAGCAAGAGTAATCAGCTGGCCTCGAATGTATATGGTCAATTCCAGCGAAAGCGGGACAAAATTCTCTCTATGTTAACTTTCCACTTTAAAATGTCATTAATAAAGGAAATCACGTTATTGATGGAGCATATCATGTCAAGTCCAATGTGCTCTCTTTGTGCATATAGGCCTTTACTAGCAAGTCATACCAGGGGACAAGTTATGATGGCTTAAATGAATTGGCGTTACCCACGAATTCAAAGATAAAGCACCATAATGTCATTGAATGTCCTTCAATCAAAATGAAATTATTACCGTTAGAAAGACGTTTGCATGATCTCTCATCATATGTAAAACGATTGAATTCCACCGAAGTTTGTGGACTCTAGAGGCCATTAAGTCAATTTGGCTAATAATTTTGTTACCCGCGTATCAAAAAATAAAATGATCGTTCTGTAAAATGTTAAGTGAATATGCCATAAATGACTATATCATGAAACGAAGTTTCGTTCTATAATTCTGAGGTCCAAGTGATTATTTTATGCAAATACGTTTTACCCATAAAATTCCATAAAATCAAATTTGACGTTACCCACGTATCAACTGTTACCCACGAGTCCAGCTAATATAATTGCCATAACTTAAATTAATATTTAATGACTTTGGACACTGAATTTAGTTTGACAAGCGTTTAAAATTGTAAATCGTAAAAATAAGTTCACCGCTTTAAAAAAGAATCTACGACGGTTTAAACTTTTGTTACCCACGAATCCCGAATAGATGCTAACCTTGAAAAACAAGGAGATTGTTTATTTTAAGTTTAAATCAGCACATATTCAAGCCATGGGTATGCTATAATTTTTACAGTACTTACAGTTTATGCACCTAAGAAACGCAAACCCCAAACGGTACTACAGTACTTATAGCTTTACCCACGAATTCGGCGTTACCCACGAATCCAAGGATTTACTCATAAATTATATGTTTCTTATGCATCTTAACATTTTGAAAACATGCGAAATAGGTTCCAAAACAGTCCTGTTTAATAGCGTCCTCTTGAAGGTATACTGAAGCTGTATCATGAAGTTCTGATTGATTATCCTAAATTACCATTTTTTGGGTAAATGCAATTGGTTAGAGAAACGGGAGTCATTGAAACACAATGGAGGAATAACCGCATGATAGTTTCCAACCTTCTGTAATATTTTCATTTTGCCGCTTACCAATACATACCTTCAAATATGTGTTACCCACGAACATTTTGGTTACCCACGAATCCCTACTTAAATTATAGTTAACAATGTATTGATAGTGTTTTAGTTCATAGGAACTGTCAAACACGAGTTAATAGAATATTGCTGCATGAAAATATGGAATGATTTTACTAAATTAATATTATAAAACTGTTTGCTCTGTCTATTTAAATTTGGCAACATCATTATTCTCAAGAATTTTATACCCAAAATGCCATAATGATCCATTCTAAATATTCCATGTAGTTTGTATTTTGATTAAAATTCATTTTAGTGCCATTGCAGCCTGAATTATTGACATACGGAAAAGTATTTTTTATTTTTATTTAAAAAAATTA
Source organism: Amphiura filiformis (assembly GCF_039555335.1). Lineage (NCBI taxonomy): Eukaryota > Metazoa > Echinodermata > Ophiuroidea > Amphilepidida > Amphiuridae > Amphiura > Amphiura filiformis. The sequence goes on from NC_092634.1 coordinate 42,991,768, forward strand.
ATAGGAATTGCTATTTTCCAGACGCTGTTACCCACGAATCCATCCGAGATCCTCATCCTGCGACGAGATACAAAATCTAACTTTATATTTATATGAAGCATTTATTCTAATCTTTCGAAATAATACAGTAATGTTAAATGACAGCCACTTTGGAAAGAGTTCGAAGAATTGACACAATCTTAACTGTACACCTGGTTCTTTCTTAAAATTTGTAATAACCAAAATATTTCTTTGTAGATATATGTAATAAAATTCTATTTTACGTTCAAAGTCTTCACCGATTTCTAGTGTATATGAGTCACACATAAAATATTGAAAGATATTAAAGAAAGTGAAATTTTATAACGTACAACAGGTGAAAAAGGCTTGAATTCGTGGGTAACATGCATATGCGCATTTAACACTTTATTTGGTCTAGCAAGAAAAGTTATTTTTCAATCCGATGGCACTTCCACCTGATGATTCACTAGATATGATCGTCTCATTTGATAAGTCTAGAATTAAAAAGGAAAACATTTTCAAAATGGCCCCCAGAGAGAATTTTGTCCCGCTTTGGCTGGAATTGACCATATACTTATAAACACTAATATCTATTAATACGAACATGAACCAAGACCACCAAGTGCGACTAAATTCCCACGCAATATACCTCTTTGCAGAAAATGATAGGAACTTTATCATCAAAGTATTTTCCGAAGGAAAAAAATCGGAGAATGCTTACAATAACATCACAAAGTTGACAACATATTAAAGACACATTTGCTGCACAATCTGGTGCCGCGTTCCACCTTTGCATTTAAATGTTACTAAGGTCACTTCCAGACTTTCTGTCTCCAAGCTTTTATGACAGCAAAGAGGTGGTCACGTGCGTATTTATAAATACGTATTTATAAATCATGACAGTCTGCTGACGATTTTGAATGATATTTTCAGGTGGATTCTATCAGGATAAAATTGGACAAGATACTGAGAAGCTGGATGAGATTGGCTGTAAGAAGTGTAATCCTGGAACTTATGTGCCGTTAAAACAGTCGCCGGGGACAAAAGCTGAAGATTGCCAAGTATGTCCTACAGGAACTGATAAAGAAAGATTTGCTGGTTTTCGCGCGTGCCCTTGTTTAGATGGATATTTTCGAACAAATAGGTTTGAAACTTGCAAACAATGCCCTGAAGAAGGTATTGATTGCTCTTTTGAATACCAAAAATTGAAAAATGGATACTGGTGGGCATGGGACTTTGACGGAAATGAAACAGCAGGTTTTATAGAAATGTTGAAATACAAAGTATTCGTAAAGAATATTCTTACTGAAGACGACAGCTATGACAAAAATACCGTCAGTTATATTGGGCAGATACCTAAAGCATTCAAGTGCCCTAAAGGAAATGACTCCTGCCCTGCAAAGAATAGTACAAAAGACGAGTACAAGATAACTCCATCTTGCGGAACGGGTTACGAAGGATGGCTGTGTTCTGAATGTAGCAATGGATACTACCCATGGTTTGAATACTGCTTTGTATGTCCATCATGGTGGCGTTTAGCTTTAGAAGTAGTTATTGTCATTGTTGTTGCTGCTGCAATTATTGCGGTTGCAATTTGGGATTACAAAAAAGAAGAAAGATCAACGCGATCTCCTATAGATACTTTAGTTGGTAGGTTTAAAATTGTCCTGGCTTACTACCAAATAGCTGGGGCAATTTTAACATCTATTCATAACATTCACTGGCCAAAAGAAGTTTCACAGCTGGCAGACATCTTCAGATACTTGGAACTGAACATATTTAAACTCTTAGCTAAGCCTCGTTGCTTCATAGATGTTTTGCAATTCGACATTTATGGGGAATTTGTGATCGGCATGACATTCTGTGCTGTGGTTATCCTCTTACCATACACGATTTATGTATGCCTGAAATTGTACAACCTATGCCGTTTTCGTCATGCTACCATTCCGAATGATGTCCACGAGTGGATGAAAAAACAAAGGGCAAAATGCTACTTCGCTGTAGTCGTCTTGTTGTTTATAACCTTCCCAACAGTATGCCAGGTTATCTTGGGGCTTATGCCACCAGCTTGTGATGATTTCTGTCTTGTTACCAATGGTACCGACTGCACGTACAGCGTTAGCAAACTAAGATCAGATTATGCAATAAACTGCAACAGTTCGAAGCATGAACACTTCCAAATAGCGGCGTACATTGGTCTCATATACGTCATTGGATTTCCTATTAGCACGTTTTACATAATAAAGAAACAGTTTTCTACGACAGAAAATGGAAAGATCCAGACTAATGAAACAGATTCTCAACCATCTGAAGAACGAGGTGAAAGTAGTACGGCTTCAACAATTATGGAAGACGACAGAAGTCTCAACTCAGACGAAAATGCACAAAGAGAGCTCTTATCAATCAACGGACAACCACCAAATGACGAGGATGAAGATGAAGAAATTTGTAACAATGACACATTGTCAGAGAGCGATATATCAAATGCTTCATTAATTGAAAGAGTAATCTCTTCTAACAGTGATCCACTACACATTCGATTTCTTTGCGAAAACTATAAACCCAAATTTTGGTTCTGGGAAATCGTTGAATTGTCACGTAAACTGGTTCAAACATCGCTTGTAGTTTTGCGGGGCTCAGAGGATCCTTTTACGCTGGGTTTATCCATTGCAATCTCGGTTATTTACACTGTTATTCACGCATACCTAAAGCCAATGAAAGATAACTTTGAACACTGGCTGCAGATGCTGTCACTCATGGCCATTTTCTTCAACTTGTTAGCAGCTATATATTTTATGGTTCCTTACAGCAGCCATAGACAGGCGCTCATGAGTGTTTTCATCCTTATACTCAACTTGTCAGTTGTGCTGTTGGCTGTAGGTAAGTTTGCTGAATAATCTGAATTAATCACATTCCAGTCGCAAATTATTAGTTACTAGCGTAGGCCTAAATGTTTGCGAGTTATAAAGTTGAAATTGCAGTTGTAACCGCGAAATAACGGTACTGGCTGAAGTGTGCGCCCTGTTTATCGCGTAAAAATACAATGTATATAGATGGGTTATGCCGGTATTTGACGAATTAGATGACCATGATTCAAAGCTTTTCGTGACATGAATTAATTCGAGCCCCACTCCTATGTGCTTGCGCTGAAAGGTGAAACAAACACAGTTCTTCTCTGCTGTCAAATGAAGTCTCTGGTATGAAAATAATGAGTCAAAAACAAAGCAAAGTTCTATAATATTTATGTATTAGTTTTCCTGTGATTTCCTCGACAAGTATTGACAAACATTTTCACTTGTTTTCATTTTAAGTATCTTATTGTGTGGTCTAATTCATGAGCAGATAATTGCATTTACCAGTTACTTGATTTTTGTATGATAGTATACCCATTCCCCCACAAGAATAAATTCAAACTCGTAATAGATAATGAATTTATTTATTAGAATTTCAGCTTTCAATGATCTCGTTATTATACATCACTTCTTATTTTTACAGGAAACATTCTCATCGTTACATGGAAAACTGTGAAATCTGTGAAAAGACGGCGTAGTAATGCTAGCTGTTCAAACATATGAATACATGAATACAAAAGCCACCTAAGTCCATGGGAAGTGATTTTGAGAGAAAAACCTGTGTATCATTTTAATTCCTTCAGTTAGATTTACTTGGTCAATATGGTAAGTTTTACGTGCAAATGAGTGGATTAACCTGTAATAGGTATGACGATTAGCATTTCAGGGACTTCGTGGGGTTCATTTTAAATTTTGGACTTAGGTGGTTTTTGAATCATATACAAAGACAACAATGTTAAATTGAGATTACCACTAGTAAGATAATACAAAATAAAGCACACAGGTATGTATAATGTTGATAAGCATTCTGCCATGTAATATAAACCACACACTTTCCTTTATTAAACCCATTCTTTTCTTCAAAAGTCACTCTCTAGCAATGAATGTGTTACAAGTGGACTTTTATACATACTGGATTTCAATCAATGTGTTACAAGACTCAAATCATGGAATTGGGTGATTCTTTCATACATGCTATTTTTCACATGCTCAATAGACACAGAGGGCGAATTTGAGTTGTTCTTTCATACATATGACAGGCCTATGTATAGCAACAATTTCCAATGCTTAACTCAATTTGGCCAAAGTATGGACTTAGGTGGCTTTTGTATTCATATATTCATATGTCTATGTTGCTGTACTTCAATGGCGAGATTAGTGACCGATGGTTCATCCGTCAGCCGGAGACAAAATATGCCTACATAGGACACCATCATTTACATTATTAGTTGCCAGAAAAAAAATCAGACTTTTTCAAATAAAAATTATTACTTCTATATCTAATGTACATTCAAACAACATCACTGCAATTCATTCCTAAAGTTTATCTCGTTCTTTTACATGATTTAGGAAAAAAATATTTGTTTTCTTTGAACAAGTTCATTAGGAATGTTGATAGCAACTGTGAATTTTGTTCATTTTGAACAATTCCAAGTAAAAACGAAGTTGATTTACTCACGTTTTAGTGACGTTTCACCACTACGTTTTGTTCAAAATGAACAAAATTCACAGCAAAAATATTTGTTATTGTTTATAATTTTAATCCTTAGCATTTTTTGTACCACAATCCGGGACAAAATTGTTGGATCACTTGGAGCATGTGCTTTGTCATTCATTGATCCCCCTTTCGCCCTTATCAATGTTGAATCCTTGAATTTCGTTTCTGATGTTGAATTGGGGGAGGGGGAGGGGGAGTGATTGGGGGATAGGTGTTGGTTAAAGCTCTACGTTACATATCAACATGTTTCATAAGTGAATTCCATGGTGACTGTGAGGTCATTTGAGGCTTCCTCGTAACACAATGGGTGATCCAACACATTTTGTCCGTGATTTCAGCTCTCTTTTGGTAATGGAATGACACATTTATACCTTACATATTAATGTATTATACATATAAATGTATTTTTTCTAATGACGTGAGATAACCTTAAATTTTACCTATTTAGAAATAGAAACTATTTGCTTTAAATATAATATGCGTAGGATTGTAGATGATATAATTCAAACATTTGTGCTTGACACATCCCATGTATGGTACTCATGAATTTAGCTTTCGCTAAATTCTTAGGTAAATACATGTAAGTTTGTTAATATCTTGTTTCTACGTAACAAGTCTACATACAGTCTCCTTAGCAGGTACATTTATTCAAAGTTAAGAAATTATTTTTAACAGCTTTTGTTAAACTGAATACGTACCGTGTTCTTGACCTATTATGTTGTTTTCCCAGGTATAAAGAGAAACCTAACCATTTTCCTTAAGCTAAGTTTGCATCAAGCTAATGAATTGTGAAACCTTACCATTTTCGTAACCAACTAACAATGTTTTACTAGCATGAAAGTTCATCTGTGTTGGTAGACTTCATAATTGGAAATTTAAACTTATGATCTCAACACAAAACTTAAGACGTACCTCAAATTTTCGGTCACAACTTTGACCTTCATCTGGAGACTGACAATCCATTCTGTGTTCAGAATCATACATTGGTGAGACTGAAAGATCTTTGAAAACCAGATTCTCAGAACACCGTCGTCCGAGTACTACCTCGTCTGAAGTCTCCCAGCACATCCACATTGAATCCCCGGCCACCAAGTTGATTTGGATGAGGTCAAAATCCTCGACCGGGACGCTAGATACTTTGAAAGGGTGTGAAGGAGTCAATTTACATCAGAGTCAACCAACCATCTCTCAACCGCGACGGGGGCCGATACAAGTTACCCAGAGTGTACGTCCGGGTTTTGGGGTCAAGTGTCCAAAAGGTCACTGATCCCAAACTTGGGTTGCCAGTCTCCAGATGAAGGTCAAAGTTGTGACCGAAAATTTGAGGTACGTCTTAAGTTTAAATTTCCAATTATAACAATGTTTTAGATATGGCATTGAATCTTTACAGTTTCATTGCCAATAATAATAATAACAACAACAACAACAACAACAACAACACTAAGAATATTGACAACAAAAAATAACAATGTTAATAATAACAACAATAACAAGAACTTGTATACCTTTCCTTATATTCAGACATACACGGGAGTGGGTGTGGGGATTGTGTTGGAGGTGGGGTGGATGTGTGTTGGAAGTGGTGGTGGTGGTGGTTGGGGGGTGTTTGTGGAAGTGTGAGCCGTGCCTTACACGAACATTTTTATGTCAGATTTTGTCTACATCATGTTGGTTTCACGTTCATTTTTTCACTTCATTTGTCAGATTATGTCTATTTCATGTTGTTTAAACGTTTGCAATTTGTTCACTTCATTTGGACGTCTATGCCTGTTCCAAAAATTTAAAAATCTGTATTTTGTTGAATTTTATAATGTTTGGTTCAGAAAATCATTAACAAGCCCGTTGATAATAATTACGATAGAGATACAGTCCCTGCGTAGTTGAAGACTACACTAGGTAGTACCCATTTATAAAAAAGAATGATTCAGAAATTCAAATTACTGATCTGTATCCATTCTTCCGTGTTACTCTAGAATACTGAAAATTGTTGTATTTTAATAAGATGACTTAAGTAATATATATATGGATATAAATAACATTCAATTGCATGGCTATTACTGAATTTGTTAATAAAATTAAAATGCATTTGAAAGTAAAACTACAATTTGCATTTATTTGGATTTGTCAAAAGCATTTGACACGATCATATATAATTAGTACTTTGAAAATTATGGGTTCAGAGGATTTGTACTAGATTGGTTTAGACGTTACTTCTATAACAGCAAGTTGTATGCTTGGTGACGTTAATATTATATTGTATATTCAGTGACAAGATAATAACAATATCTAAAAACGTTGGAATCATTAACACACATGAGCATTTTGTATTGTCTTGTCTGTAATTTATGACATTCTAGCGTGGGAAAACACGTTTAAAAAGTTCAAAAAACGCGCTGTTAAGAATTTAATGTAGAACCAGTTTTAGACACCCTAGCAGACCATTATTTATTGATACAAACGGGAACTTGGTGTATAGTTAGCCTCTCAGCCACGCGCAATTGGGAAATGGTGTTCACTTTATGTTTGAAGTCGATTCTTGACCAAAATTTTCCGAGGAACACGATCCCGGTGGGCAATTTTAAAAAAAATGTGCCCAAAGTGCCCTTTTCCGGGGTGCTCCCATTTTGGGGGTCAAAATTTGTCTTTAAGCATTCTCTGAACAAATATGGTGTATTTGGTATCTATTTATATGTTTTCGGGCATGGAAAATCTATTCCGATAGTTTTTAAAATCAAAAATAGCTGCCTTATGCTCAAAAATCCAAAATGGCGCCCAAAATGCCTTTTTCTGGGTGTGCTCCCATTTTGGGGGTCAAAAGTTGTTTATAAGCATTCTCTGGCCAAATATGGTATATTTGGTGTCTATTTATATGTTTTCGAGCATGCAAAATATATTCTGATAGTTTCAAAATAGCTGCCTTATGCTCAAAAATCCAAAATGGCGCCCAAAATGCCTTTTTCCGGGGGTGCTCCCATTTTTGGGGTCAAAATTTGTTTTTAAGCATTCTCTGGCCAAATATGGTATATTTGGTGTCTATTTATATGTTTTCGAGCACGACAAATCTATTCTGATAGTTTTTTAAATAAAAAATAGCTGCCTTATGCTCAAAAATCCAAAATGGCGCATAAAATGCAATATTTGTCCAAAATGAAATATTTCCCCATGTAGGAACATTTTAAAAATGATTTTAGTACATATTTGCATTGTGTGGTGTACAAAGATCAGAATCAATCTATTTTTAAAATTCAAAATGGCTGCTGCATACCCAAAATTCAAAATGGCGGCCAAAACGATGTACTAATGTGGCCAAAAGAGAATCAATGTTCCACAACTTTAGTGTCGAAAATTAAGTGTTAGTTTAAATATAATTATGTAGAAATGTGTTGTCAGCAGTTTATGACAGCTCAAAATGGTTGCTATTGGCTTGAAATCATACTAGTAATGTCCGTCACATAGCTCATAAGGACTGTTTGTACAAGTATATGATAATGATCTTAGGTTCAATTTGCATTGTCTTGATTTAAACTTATATTACATCTCCCTTCAAAATCCAAAATAGCTGCAAGAACTAAAACACCACCTAATAGTGATTTGCTGTCCATTTTGAACACCAATTACCTTAATTACCGTTACATTCAAGATGGCCGATAAAGTTTATTTCGTATTTCCCTATTTCATATAGTTATTAATTGTCATTTTTACGAGTCCTCTTCTGAACTCTCTTCACTCAACGGGATTTCTTCGTCCTCTGAATCTTCAGAGTCGCTGATCAGATCATATCCACTTAATTCTGTTGGGATTTCTGGAGTCGGCATGACTGCTTCTGGTGGTTCATCCCCTTCCTCCTCTTCCACCATCTGTCTCACCTCATCTTCATTTGGAAGTGCCGAAACGGGCTTAAGAACATCATCATCATCAAGTTCCCAGCCGTAGTATAGAGGATTATGTTGTTAGAACATACCAACCAGGCAATTAACCATACCGTTTACTACAAAGTTTGCACGTTGGATGTGGCATTTCATTGATTTACTGCCAGGGGTAGCCTCTGAGACGGGGTTACCTTCCGCTTCTTTCCCTTTCCACACATTCTCATTGCATAGCGACTATCCCTTGCCGTCATTTCCTTCCTTGGCCTGTTGTAAACTATGTGAAGTATGAAGTCTGTAACTTCATTAACTTCATCTTGGTAAAGGCTGGTTGCGTGAAGTCGCTGTCTGTTACTACATGAAAAGCAGGTAGGCAGCAGCTCTTGCAAATATCTCTTCCAAGCTGATTTGCAAGAAACTTGATATCATGGTACGTTATGCATGGTCTTGACAGCCTGGTCTCTTGTCTGAAATAAACATCTCTTCCTAGAGTAGAGTCATCAGATAAGATGAAATCAGCTAGAAGTTGCGTTAGCTGCAGTTTGTTGGATTCATTTTTAAAGAAGTCATTCCATTCACCAAGCTGTGCAGTGGTAACTGTTGGTCAAGGTGAGTTAATCTTCTTTCTCTTCCTTTGTCTGGACGACCCTTAGACAGGTACAGTGTTGAATCATCGGGTATACGACATACAGGCATAGCGGTGATATGAGTGGTGGTAATAGGTGATGTGAGTGGTGGTAATCAACCAACAGTTGGGTACCCAGTAATGGGAATGATGGCCATCCATGAAATTAGTGTTGCAAAATAGTATCCTTTCATCAATCTGACAGTGCAAGGGATGCTTTGTAGTGAAGTGAAGTTTGGCACCAAGAGTGTTTGTGATCTTAAAAGGCCTTGGGGCCCGGCAAATTTTAAGGACCATGCAGAGTGGTTCTTATGATAAGTGTGGGTGGGCAAAAATAAATCTATAGTCTTACCAGAAGCCCGTGACGACAGGTGAATACATGTGAATACAGATGAAAAGTAGATCATTGTTCAGAAATAGCTTATACAACTCCTGTCACCTGTAGCACCGAATTCCTCAGCACCAATTGACATCGAATGTTGTGTCGTCGATGCCATGCGTATCGTCCGTATGATGACAATAAAAGGTCTGAAGCCATTAACCTTTAGATCGTGGGTGAAAAGAGACATCGAGTCATTAGAGTAACCTCAAGTTACTCTCAGGTAGAATTCTTCATATAGTGTTCGACCCGATGATATTCAACACTGTCTAAGTGTCGACCAGACAGAGGAAGAGAAAGAAGATTAACTCACCTTGACCAACAGTTACCACAGCTTGGTGAATGGAATGACCTCCTTACAAATGAATCCAACAAACTGCAGCTAACGCAACTTCTAGCTGATTTCATCTTATCTGATGACTCTACTCTAGGAAGAGATGTTTATTTCAGACAAGAGATCAGGCTGTCAAGAGCAGGCATAACTTACCATGATATCAAGTTTCTTGCAAATCAGCTTGGAAGAGATTTTGCAAGAGCCTACATGCTTTTCATGTAGTAACAGGCAGCGACTTCACGCAACCAGCCTTTACCAAGATGAAGTTAATGAAGTTACAGACTTCATACTTCACATAGTTTACAACAGGCCAAAGAAGGAAATGACGGCAGGGGATAGTCGCTATGCAATGAGAATGTGTGGAAAGGGAAAGAAGCGGAAGGTAACCCCGTCTCAGAGGCTTCCCCCTGGCAGTAAATCAATGAAATGCCACATCCAACGTGCAAACTTTGTAGTAAACTGTATGGTTAATTGCCTGGTTGGTATGTTCTAACAACATAATCCTCTATACTACGGCTGGGAACTTGATGATGATGATGTTCTTAAGCCCGTTTGGTAACGTGGTTCGGCACTTCCAAATGAAGATGAGGTGAGACAGATGGTGGAAGAGGAGGAAGGGGATGAACCACCAGAAGCAGTCATGCCGACTCCAGAAATCCCAACAGAACTAAGGGGATACTAGATCTGATCAGCGACTCTGAAGATTCAGAGGACGAAGAAATCCCGTTGAGTGAAGAGAGTTCAGAAGAGGACTCGTAAAAATGACAATTAATGACTATATGAAATAGGAAAATACGAAATAAACTTTATCGGCCATCTTGAATGTAACGGTAATTAAGGTAATTGGTGTTCAAAATGGACAGCAAATCACTATTAGGTGGTGTTTTAGTTCTTGCAGCTATTTTGGATTTTGAAGGAGCTGTAATAGAAGTTTAAATCAAGACAATGCAAATTGAACCTAAGATCATTATCATATACTAGTACAAACAGTCCTTATGAGCTATGTGACGGACATACTAGTATGATTTCAAGCCAATAGCAACCATTTTGAGCTGTCATAAACTGCTGACAACACATTTCTACATAATTATATTTAAACTAACACTTAATTTTCGACACTAAAGTTGTGGAACCGCCGAACATTGTTTTCTATTGGCCACATTAGTACATCGTTTTGGCCGCCATTTTGAATTTTGGGTATGCAGCAGCCATTTTGAATTTTAAAAATAGATTGATTCCGATCTTTGTACACCACACAATGCAAATAGGTACTAAAATCATTTTTAAAATGTTCCTACATGGGGAAATATTTCATTTTGAACAAATATTGCATTTTATGCGCCATTTTGGATTTTTGAGCAGAAGGCAGCTATTTTTTATTTAAAAAACTATCAGAATAGATTTGTCGTGCTCGAAAACATATAAATAGACACCAAATATACCATATTTGGCCAGAGAATGCTTAAAAACAAATTTTGACCCCCAAAATGGGAGCACCCCCGGAAAAAGGCATTTTGGGCGCCATTTTGGATTTTTGAGCATAAGGCAGCTATTTTGAAACTATCAGAATAGATTTTGCATGCTCGAAAACATATAAATAGACACCAAATATACCATATTTGGTCAGAGAATGCTTAAAAACAACTTTTGACCCCCAAAATGGGAGCACACCCGGAAAAAGGCATTTTGGGCGCCATTTTGGATTTTTGAGCATAAGGCAGCTATTTTTGATTTTAAAACCTATCAGAATAGATATTCCATGCCCGAAAACATATAAATAGACACCAAATATACCATATTTGTTCAGAGAATGCTTAAAGACAAATTTTGACCCCCAAAATGGGAGCACCCCCGGAAAAGGGCACTTTGGGCACATTTTTTCAAAAAAGGCCCACCGGGATCGTGTTCCTCGGAAAATTTTGGGCAAAAATCGACTTCAAACATAAAGTGAACACCATTTCCCAATTGCGCGTGGCTGAGAGGCTAACTAGTATCTATGTACATACAATAAGGACTAACCAACTATATTGCAATATAATTGTATATAATTATATGAAATTCATAAATATATTCAGAAAAATAATGATTATGATAAAAGAAATTAAACTAATTTTTATTCTACAGGTATCAGAACATCAGGTCCTGGAATGATGTTCGGTTGTTTAGTTTTTTTTTTTTTTTGGGGGAGGGGTTTCTTTGTAATATTTAAGACATATTACATGAATTAGACGAATCAAATGTATGTTTTTATCATGTTTAGATGTTAAATATTAGTCATTTTAACAAGAATGAAAGAAGAAAAAACACTTGATATCTTGGCTGCTTAACTCTGGAGCTATATGGAGATTTAATGTCATATATAAATTGTTTGGAATTTTAACTTAAAATTACTTTTTATTTGAAAGAAATCGGACATTCGGTTCTGATTTTATGATTCATATACGTTGACAGGACACTGCGAAATTTAAACCACTTGTAATATTTCCTATATTTTCCTATATTGCATTATGCACATTTTCTCTTTTGTATTCTATTGTTTTTAGAGGGCAATTTTGACAACTTTGTAGTTAAACTGGTTATTAAACTTATTTTTTTAAAGACAATTGTTTTATCTGTTTATTATTATTGCACATATCCATTGGCATTTCTAATGCCTTATTTGCATATTTATATGCCTAATTCGCATAAAACGTTAATTTTAGCAAAATGTTGCTTCGAGTCATTATAAACCTTGCGCGCAGCTGTTTTCGGTAACGCAATGTCCAGTTGCTTTAAAATTTGGCACATACATCATTGGTATCTTTTTCTAGAAACACATAATTAAAAATAAATAGCCCCAAAACGACGCATTTGCGCACTTTTTTCTTCAAAAACCGACTTTATACAAAAAAAATCCGTTCTATGCGTATTTAGACATATACGCAGAATTGAACAAACCGTTACCGAAAAAAGCTGCGCGCAGATTTACCCAAAAAATCCAATATGGCAGTGGTTGCTATTGTAAAAACATGAAAAAAAAATCCCAAGAAAACATGACGAACTGGTTTCGTCATCCACCAGAGTCTAACACTTTCATGGTTGAATATTTAACAAAAATAAAATAATACTATGCATTGTTAATAGTACTGCGAAGCCCAGAAATAAAACCAAGGATATATGAACATAATACGAATTTAATAGACATATTTGTTGTGATTTTCTAGTACTGACGAATCACAGATAGGTATACATTTCTTATTGTATTATACTGATTGTAGAGGGCGGAATCATATCGAATTGTATGCAGTGAAAAGCCGTGCTATGTTCGCTAATATTCTTTACGAGCGCTCGTCCATTCGCTGAAGCTACTTTGCGAGTCATATGACGGATTATAGCAATGCGGAATTCAGGAGGGTATGAGGTAAACAGGCTTTGCTGTACTGTCCAGATTTTAAAGGCGAGTGGTTAATCACTCGGTAGCATAATGCTAGGCGAGTAGTTGAATTTTCACAAATATCACTTATTTGGATATAATCAAGTAGAGCTTCGGTCTTAAAACGGTACTTATGTATTAACGTCGAAATGCGCGCGAAGCGTGCTAAATTTTTTGACTTTCTCCGCTTGGAGGGGGCAGCGAATCGCTTAAATGCTGACTTGACTCACTGATTCAGTGGCAGATTTTGGGAGATTTTCAGCGAGTAATATTTAGTGTCAATGGTGAGTGGAAAGTCGCTCACTAGAAATCAAACTGCAAGGCGTGGGTATACCCTAAATGGAAGCTAGTTCCACGGGATACGACGGGTGAGCGGGTTGGTCCCCTAAATTGGAATTTGGAGCACCACGGTGGTGGCATGTGGGCAAGAGCAACGTGTAACAGCACATGCTTTTAATAGATCATATCAACCTAAGCACAGAAGGGTGGAAGAAGTTGCTCCCTGTCTTGAAATACCGGGACGAAATTGACCAAATGTGTGGTGTCCTCTTCCTAAGACATGTTTCATAACTTCATTTTGGGTCATAAAATATACAATCATTGAAATTGTAGATGGGGATCCTAGTGTTAAAACAACAATGAATATTTGTAAAACAACAACAATAGCCCGACCAACTGTCCCAACTTCAGAAGTTCCTTCCAACCATCTGATTATCATCCGTGTACAATTGACCTACCATCATATTCCTGGAACTCTACTACATAACATACAGTCCCATGAAATATTCACGTCGTTGCACAGATGTTTCACATGGACAAATCATATATCAAAATGTTCAGAAGAGTCTGCAAAATCTTTTCTGCCATGTTGCCAAAAATTAATGTGTAACCCAAGCGTATATATTCCGTTTCTATGGCGACGGTCACGCTATTAATGGATCTTTGTCATTTTTCACCCCAAAATGTCACATAGCTAACTCTTTGAAACTAAATGGAGAAGAAACTATCATATGTGTGCAGAATACCTGACATATGGATATGTAATATATATGATCAAAATCTTCATTTTATTCAATGCATTAGATTTATGGGTGAAAATGTACTTTTAGTGCTTTTTATCCAATTTTGAACCAAAAAAAATGCAATTTTTACATGGTAACATTTATGAAAAATGATTAATGCGTCATGAAAATATGTGTTCCTATAGGTTTGTACAGGTCCATTTGGTCGAATGCCTTATAATAATAGTTCTTGCTGCCGTAACCTTCGCCTTCATGCATAATGTTTTCTCAGAGTTTTCTCAATAAATTGCAACCAATAATTATTTGGTTGTTTTCCAGATTCTGGAGAGCGCCATCCACAATGGCACGCGTGTGAGATTTAACGCAGGGAAAAGAAAGGGCGCAATTCACTCAAATTAGATGTTTTAGATGATGCTTAAATAATTATGTAATGGTCATTTATTTGTCAAGTTACTAAGCAGAGGAAAACAGAGAAAAACTTTGAGAGTGTTCAGAAATTAAAAACAAAACAAAAATATTTTGATAGTGTACAGTGTTCAGAAAGAAAGAAAAAAATAAAGAAAGAAAGAGAGATAGAGGGGGAGAGAGAAGAGAGAGAGAGAGCCCATAAGTCAAAGGTTATTCAAGTGAAAAAATGACTGATTAACATGATTAATGGTATCCTGATTAATCGAAACTGTTGATTGGGCACCAATTTGACTTACTTCCCCAAGTTATTAAAAAACTAGAGACGTCAGCTTAGCATTATGCTATTCAGATTTTAGTATATAATAATACATAGATTTCTCGAAATTTCCTGAATGTCGAATCCACAGTGGGACAAAATTATAGGTCTTTATCCTTTAGTTGATAAGAATTCTGCAATCTTATTGGTCAAACACCACTTGGATAAAAAGTCGTATTACCTGCGTACTCCTCCTTAATATACAGGCAGGTAATATTTCCCGTATTACCTGCGTCGTCCCAACACTCGCGCGTCTGCGTAACATGACTCGCGCGAAATCCTAAACTGGCGCGAATATTTCACGCGCGGCCTGGCTGCACTGTCAAAAAGCAAGAAAGAAACTGGCCTACTTTTCAGTAAGATTATCAAACTAAATTCCTTCAGCAAAGTTTACGAACAAGTCGGAAGATGATTCATGTTCAGTAAAGGATAAAATCGTTACCCCCTGTTTGTTCTCACGAAATACGGGAAAATATCTACGGTCTGATGTCGTATTCCATTCAGCTTTCGGCTTCATGGAATACGGCACCAGACCGTAGATATTTTCCCGTATTTCGTGAACAAACAGGGGGTAACTAATAATATTTCCATTGACTGCCCTAGGTATTGA
>NC_092634.1:43012308-43143249 GCF_039555335.1 Amphiura filiformis
ATATTGACAGTTTTGAAACGTTGCCTTTAATGATTCGAATGGGTATAACATGAGGAAACAAAGTGTAAAGATAATCTTTTTTGCGCATTTTATTTTCAGTATTGCAAAATTGAATAGAGGATATTCGGTGTTACAAGATTCTACACTAATATACTTGCTTTTCTGATTCATATAACAGTGACCTGACGAATAACCAAATATCTTCGATACAAAATGGAACCTTCTTCAACTGCGGGCGTCTTGTTGAATTGTATGTTTAAAGTTTATAATTATGTCTATTCTCAAAAGCACATCTATAGACATAGCCTATAAATAGCCATGTTAACAACCAGGCTGTGTAAGCAGGGGCGTAGCAAGCGGGTGGACAGGGTGGACAAAGTCAACGGGCCTCTAAGGTTCAGGGGCCCCGAGCAAAAGCGAAAATTAAATAGAGCTGATATATGAGATGTTTAAAGGGACTGCACTGCACCAAATAAATACATATGCATGGGCACCCAAGGCTCTGCTACGCCCCTATGTGTAAGGCGTGGTTATAGTTGTTATAAAAAATTTTAGACAAAACCAAACTATAACTCGCTATTGACGGCTTCACCTATCATGGTTGGTAGGCATCCTTAGAATGATGGTTGTAGATCCTTACTTCAGGTTTGACGTATCACGACTGAACAGTGTGTATTATCAGCCAGGAGAGGATCATACACGTGACTATTAAAGGAATTGGGCCACTCGGCTGATACACCCTCGTCAGTCAGGATTACGTCCAATCGGAAGTAAAGATTTACAACTATCATTCTGACTGATGATGCCTACCGACCATGATAGGCGAAACCGTCAATAGTGAGTTAAAGTTTTGTTTTGTTTAAAAGAAATCTTTTATAATGTCTACTAATAACCTGAGTGTTTACAGCTGGTTATAATGTGTTCATTAATGCTACGGTGGGGACTGGTCTAAGTAAACATTTTTGCATGTGACTTTTAAGAATATAAACCATTACTTTTTTACCCCGTTGATTAGAGCACACGTTTTTGTTATTTTCTTATCCCAACAAACACTGTTGTTTCATTACGTAGCATAGGATAGGCTACATTTACGATGATATGGCTGTTTGAATCCCATGTACAAATATTCCGATTATATCTGTCCACTGATAATACTTATTTAATTTGACTTTTGCTAGACCAACATTACAAAGTAGTTTTCAAGACCGCTTTCCCCATTGGTTGCAATAGCTCCCACATTTGTTCGCCAGTCGGACGAATTATTATTTATCACTTATACATAAATTCTAGACAGTTCATTGGTTGATTGTTATTTATCATTTTTACCATCAGCCTCTCCTTGTGATAGCTTACACCATCACCGCAGTACGTAGTAATCACAGATTTAGTTATGGGGTGAACCCGAAATGTCAAGTGTCACGGCAAAAAAATGGTGTGATGTTGATGAAAATATAAATCTCCATGAGTGATATAAAACAAAAAATAACTGTCTGAAATTCGTGTAAATCATAATCATGAGATGAAATATTTTAGAGGTAGAACTTTTTGAATGACCCTCGTAAATTAGAAAACAGATACTACAGTTTTACTTGGTGTTTTTATATCAACCTGTTCCACAGTACACAGCAGATAGTACATTTTTATTTGGGGGCAAATAATTATTTGGAATTTATTTTACTGATCAAAGGCTGTATTTTGCTATTAATTAACACAATAGGAGAGAGCGGATTTGGGTTATTTTTAGCAAATTTCCCTGGCAACTTGCAGCTCAACAAAAACAAACATTCGGCGCCAGGTATAGCGCTTGCGATGCGGAGTGGGCGCACGGCTCAGTGATCTAACTTGATTGATCGGCACAAGTTGTTTTCACCGGCACTTGGTTGTTTTCACCGGCATGACGTAGCTCCGTTCCGCCTTGTTCCTTTGGGAGCATGTTGGGCAAAGTTTGCAACATATCATATGCTCCCAAATAATGCTATCATGTAAGACAGATGCACATAAAGATGAAAAAATTACTTTACTTATAATTTTGATTCATATCACAGGACTCTTTCTGGTAATCCATTAACTCAACTTTACGATGGAGCTTTTACAGGGCTTTCTCATCTGCTAAAACTGCAAGTATCGTTATTCGTTTTTTTTTAAATGATAAGCTAAAGATTTAAAATACCTGGCCCGAGGTGAGATCAATAGTACTATTGATCTCAGCGAGGGACCATAGTTTTAACTAGAACCTCGAATGAAGGCAGTATATATTTGTTTTATGTCCATCATTCATAGATTTTTTGTTCATGATTTGTTAAAAGATTAAATGAAAACTCCACTATGCTGCGAGATAGGCCTAGGTACGGCCTATGCATGGTAGGTGGGTTTAGGCGGTCCAAGGACTCGCACTGTAATGAGTTAGTGGTTGTTTAAGCTTACTCATTGTCAGTGTATATTTCTTCAAGTTCATTCTTCATTCCACTTTGCCTTCATTTATAGATTATTTGTACAAAGGTTAGTGAAAAGATCCCTGGAAAAGATTTATATGTAAAAAGATTTACACGTAAACTCGAAGGCCATCATGCATCGAGATAGGCCTCCGTACGCACGGCATTAGGCCGGCTTCATAAGGCGGCCGGTGGTCCAAGACTAGTCTCGCACTGTCAGTGTTTGTTTTTAAGCTTATTATGTCAGTATCGCTCTGAATCTGACTGTGTTGGTCTGAAAACAAATCCCTGCATTAGAACTGGTAACAAATTCAAATTAAAGAGCTGAAATCGTGAATATTCTCTAGCAGTACTGAGCAGCCCACTCCAGCTTTGATTTCGCCATGTTTGTGTTGTCGTTTCTCGGCAGGGAAAAAATATTCTCATTGTCAATGTCGACGTTCTATGTTATTCTTATGCTTTATGGACTGCGACGTGGGTATGCTGCTACTCCGTAAATAGTAAATATCCAAAAGTACTATTCACGGCTTGGAGGTACTATTTACGGACTAGTGTGTTTATTTTTGATCATGTGATACACTTTTAACCAATCAATGAACAAGAATCTATTAATGAAGGATGTAATTAGTTGTAATTATAGTTGGGTTTGTAGTTACAGTTTTAATTGTTATAACTATGGTTGGCTTTAGAGTTAGAGCTCGAGTTATTGGATCTAAAGTTGGGGCTGGAATTAGATACTAGTATACTGCTAAAAGTGTAGACGTTCTCTGTACGCCGGACATGCATTGTTGAACTTATGCTATATAGCTCCCATAATGCATTGTTGAAACTAGTCATGGTAAGCACCTGTACTCTGTAGTGGAATGCCTTCCCATAATACATTGTCTGTACCCCAGTATTTCTATATAATGTATTGATGAAATTATACCATGTGTTGATAATGTCAAGACAAGCAGGAAATGAAAGCCATTGGCTGGTCAAATGGTCAAAACAGTCACCCATTGTGCATAGCACATTTCACGTAAACACTTAAATTACGGGGTGTCAGGATGGAATAATTATGGGTGTCATGGTGGGTTAAGGGTGTTTTGCATGGACCATGATTATTGCATTATTTAAGGAGGAACTTTCTCAAGCGTTTACACAGCAAAAGCAATTAAAGGGGTATTCCTTGATTTTTAATTTAATTTTTGTTTTCAAATTTTGTAGTCGGTATACTGATAGCCCTTTTAACTTTAAACATATTACGGGGTGGTGTCAGGATGGATTAAGCCTGCGCCTGTCATGGTGTGTTAATGTGGTTAGGGTGGGAAACACGGGCATAGATATTCGTGTTTGGTAAAACAGAATTGTGCCATCTAGTTTCCTTTTGTTATTATACCGTACCCTCCAGTAATTAAAACAGGTCTCCCAGAAAAAAAGAGTTGCGATGGTCGAGTTGCACTAATGTGGAGTACACGTACTCTCTGTAGAAGTCCAAGAAGATTTGAATCTATAGGTTTTGAATTTAATAGGTTCAATCTGATCATCATGGAAAATTTCTTACTTCCGTGATCTAAATGAAATATTCAACCTTAACTCTGCTCTTACCTCCAAACTACAAGTAGTACTCTTTAATTATAACTCCAAATCCAGCAATAATTCTAATTCCAACTATAAATCCAATTAAAATCCAATCACAATTATAATTGATTATAAAATTGTGACTACAACTACAACTATAACTACAAAGTCAATGATAAAAATGCATTTACTCCTTAGAGATTGGGAAAATGTAAGAAAACATTTAGTTATTATTAACCACAGCATCGTAAGGAATCAATGAGCCCTCTCAATTGGTAATAGCATCCGTTACGTATACAAGTACAGGTTACATCAAATGTTAATGGGAATTGTAAAACTAATAGAGTCGAGAAAACAACTAGTGAATAAATACGTTTTGGGAGAATATTCCTGAATAAATTAACATTTGTGAATTATGTGGATTGTGTTTGGCAGGTATCTACGAGATGTTCATCTGAAGTCCCTTCATAAGGAGTCTTTGAAGGGCCTCCCAAGAGTGTTATGGGAATTGTAAGTGTACCATAATTTTCGTATTTATTTTTGTAGCAGTGTCATGAATGTGGGCTAGTACATCGGCCTTCAAAATAGAGTTTATTCATCTGTACTATATGATCAGTAATTGGTATATATTTTCAACCATATGAAATTCAGAAGTTTGAATAGCCTATAAGGAGCATTAACACTTTCTACAAAGATCTGCATGCAAAATACAAATGTTACGAATGCTGGTTAGACAAAACAATATAACACGGTACAAACAAATGAAACCCAGTGAAACTTTTGGAAATCTTGCTTATTGGAAAAAATTGGGTTTTTGTACTCAGAATCTGAAAATCCATAAATGAAACTTTGGAGGTGTTGATACAATTCAAATATGTGTAACAAAACAAAAATGACGTAATCCCCACGATTTAAGTCAGACGCCTTAAAAGTGCACACCGGTAAATACAGGTTTTCCCGGACCCTGTTTGTACAGAAAGTCAATGGGGGCTACTTACTGGTGTGCACCCTTAAAGCACGGAATAAATGACATTGTAATCACGAGATGCATACTCCAAGAGATATCTTATCGTAAATCATAGAGGGTGGGTAGAAAATTAAAAGAAGAAACGAAGAACCAATTGACGACTTTTGAATGAATTATTTGTTATTATTTTCGTTTTAGCGTGATAAGAGCACCCTATCTTTGTTATATTGAACCTGGACTATTTGACTTCACAACTCTGAGCTTTAGGTAAGAAGATGAAACAGTATTAAGAATGTGTTCCAAGTGGGATTAGAGGTATACATTTTTGTAGGTAAATATTGTTACGGAGTTTGTTCTGGTCAAACTCTTTTTAAAGACTACGTCGTCTTGGTGCTCATGGTATGGTGAAGGTTTGTATCAAAATGACACGAAAGTAAACAAAACGGAATGCACATTTCGAAATCGCTTCCCAGAAGACGCAGTACTAAGTCCAACATACAGCACACCCAGCTCTTAATGTTTTCGACGTATAACTATCCATTATAGTGATGATCAAGTCCTATTTCCCCTCCCCGGATTCTCATATTTGGTCTTTCTCTATGTTCAATAACATTCCTGTTCCTGCGCACACTCCAGATTTTAGGGAGAATATTATCACCAAAGGACATTTTCAAAACGTCTGATATATATTTAACACCATTTCAAAGCGATGTGAAAAGAAACCAGACATTATATACGATGTGCAAAAAGTTCGTTCCGCCCTTATGTCCGGTTTGCAATAAGCATATCTATAGTTAGAGCACCATCAGCTTTTGCCCTCAGGATTACTTGCTATGAATGTTCAAAAGGCATACACACTGTAAAAATTATCCAGCCATTTTAATTTTCTTCTAATGCGGACAGACGTGTGTCTTGAGGAATTTAAAGAACCCCAAACCTCGGAGAATTTAAAGATGGCGTCCAAAAAACCCGACAATGGCTTGTTCAAGGAGAGAGAATTTGCAAGAGAATGGAAGAAGAAGGTCTTAACCCAATAGAGAAATGTTGTGGTCTAGTCTAAAAGAAAGCTTTTTTGAAACTCCTTATTGCAAAATCATAACACCACTTACAGATAGAGTCCAGAGTGTATGGTAAAGCCTAGATAAGAATAAGGAACTTCTTGTGCCATTAGTTGACATTATTTCTGTGGCAAGCGTGGTTTGGAGGTATCATGGTGATTGACCACCAAGGATCCCATGACTTCAAATAAATTTGGTTAACATCTCTACTCATGTAACAACATAACAAATATCAAGTAGCCTTGAAATGCATTGTGTGAGTTTCATTTTAAACATGTTATAAATGCTTTTGTGTAGGGGCGGAACGAACTTATTGCACACGGTATAGTATTACTATATAGTCTCAGGCTTTTTATAAGTCCCGAACGTTCAAGAAAGTTGACGTGCGTTGGATTTTTTTTGGTAAAATATCGTTTCAAAAATTTGTTCTGAATAAGAAAATTTAATCGTCCAATCTATACGATGGTCATTGTCATTTTTATAAATATCAATCAGCATGGTTAATGCACGTGTCACGTGATTCGTGCTTGATAATTATTTTTTTTAACATATAAGGCATAATGTTGTGATTGCCGAAGTGTTCCTTTAAGACATTTGATAGTCTGTAGCCAGTTACTTTTTGACATTTAATTCTTTCAAAGGCGATCTTTTTCAATTACATGTTTCTTTCTTTTTGTTTGCAGTTCAATTTCGTCCGATTGTCTGCGAAACTTGTCAGGAAGAATCTTTAGTGCTGCAAACAATTCATACGTTGGTTCAATGTAAGTGGTTATAAAATTTTGTTTTTCCTGTGTATCAACACTTCAAATTCATATAGACAGGATTTGCCAAAAATGTAGATTTTAGGCTTCACGTCTTCAGTCTTCAGTCTTTATGCTCCTAAATAAAGCAGATAGCTTGTCCAAGGAGAAATGTGCTGCTCAAAACACAGGTGCAGATGTGCCAATAGTGCAGGATATGTACAAGATGTGCTTAGAGAACCTGGTGGACTGCAGGAGGCTGTAAAGCTCTAACTGCATGGAGTGCTGCTGACTGGAAGGCTTGTACTGATGTTGATGTTACAGCTTCCACAGGCAGGGAGTTCCAAATTGGTATCGTGCGAATGAAGAAAGAAAGTTCAGAATCGTGCGAATGTAAGTATCCCGAGATGCTCAGATGGGCTGATACCGGAGATGGTGGGTTAATCTCCCAACGGTGGGATGCAGTTTGACGTCTGTCTGTCTGTCTGTCTGTCTTTTTATTTTGAAGCCATAAACAGACTTTACGTTAAGTATGCAATTGATTTTTCACAACGTGCCAAGACTAGTCTGAAAAGTGGTCTGCATAAACCGCACGTGCTAAATATTAGTTGTTGTGTGTCGGGCGATGGTGTCAAATAATTGTTTGATATAAATTGTGATTTATATGAGTTTTCATTATGGTGTTCGTAATGTAGTGAATTTGCTTATTTAAGGAGGCTGAAATTGAGATTTGTGTGTGTGTGGGGGGGGGGCATTGTTCTGTTATTATCAATATTTGGGGGGTTTGAGGTGATATTTCCTTAACTTAAACACCAACAGGTGTTCGTCAGAAATTAAATGCACCAGTATTGTTTTGTAATGAAAATGGAAGAGGAGCTTTCAAATATGGCTCTTAAAAGTGGTACACACTCAGAAAGTTTGAATGGCCCCCTGAGGTTAAACATAGTGAGTACATTATACAACAAAAAACCGCGCATTGTTTTTACTGTAAGCTTATAATATCCGAGTTTCTGACGATCCCTTTTAAGAACCATAGTGCATTTCATCGTTGACGTAACACAATGGCTGACAAAGTTTTGGACATATCACCTCAAACCTCAATCAATTTTAAAATCATACATAAATTCTGAATTTTGCCACCCCGCCCCAGAAAAGCTCAAATTTTAACGTGCTTAGGTCCTCTATTTCAGGCAAACGCACTTCATTATGAACAACATAATGTAAACTTATGGAAAGCACATTTTCTATCAAACATTTATTTGACACCATGTCCCGACACACCTGATTTAACATTTAGCTATTGCTGTTTTATGCAGACCCTTTCAGACTTGTCTTGGCACTTCGCGAAGAAAATATTCCATACTTAATGTCAAGTCTGTACAGGTACTTGTCTTTGAATAATGCTGTCCAGTTTGGGCGATAACTTATCAAACGAATTTATAGCGCCTTTGCTAAAAGGTTAGAAGCGCTATGAAAAGAGATGAACACCAATAATACCAAATATTGACAAGGACAAATTAGCTTTCTCAAATGATTTATATTTGTAGTTCGGTGATCTTGACTTTAATGGGAGCTCGGTTGACGAGATGCTTGAGCAATTTGACTCTTTTTAAAATACTTGGTGTGTTGGATTCTCATGCACCTCTTCAGCAGCGCTCGCGTAGGGACAGGTCCCGATCTCCGTGGTTCAATGAAGAAACAAATCACCCTATATAGGCGTGAACGAAGAAGGTGTGAAAGGAAATGGTTAAAGAGCAAAAGTAAGGACGATCCGGATACTTATGTTGAACAAACAAAGGTTACCAGTAGACTTATAAATCATGGCAAAGAAGATTTATTATAAAGAAAAACTTGATGGTTCAAATGATAAGAATGTACCTGATTGTAGTTATGTTACAGAGATGTGCTGCTCTTCTGCAACGTTCTTCAATGACAGGGTTCTTAAGATTCGTCAGAACCTTGATGAAATAGCTGTTTCTGATGTAAAATTATCATGTCAATTGCAAACAAATCGTGTATTCTGGAAACCATGCCTATATTGTTGTTTAGGTGAAACTGTTGATGTGCTTGCTAAACCACTGACTCACATTAAGTCCTTTAGCAGTGACGTTTCCCCACAAAACTACGCAAGGCGGTAGTGACTCCTATTCTAAAGAAACCCACACAGGACAAACAAATTCTAAAAAACTACCGTCCCATCTCTAATATCAGATATGTGTCCAAAATCATGGAAAAATTATCTGCGCCCAGCTAAAAAACCCCAGCTTAAACACCATGATCTTCAAGAACGTATGCAGTTTGCATAATTATAAGGAATTACACAGTACTGAAACGACACTTCTGAGAGTAGAGTAAGAACTGATCTTCTGAGAGCCATAAATGAAAACAGGGCCGTTCGATCGTGTTACTGGATCTTTTAGCCGTTTTAATTCGATACGGTGGACCATCTCATCCTGTGAAATCATTTTCGTCACACCATTGGCATTCAAGGCACGTACGGCTCTTGATTTGATCAGTTCTTACCTTCTGAATCGGTCATTTTGTGTCTGTGTAAGGGACACGTCATCTTCTAATCAAACTCTTTGCTTTGGCATAGCCTACAAGCCTCAGTTTTTGGTCCACTCTTCTTTACAAGGTACACTTGTGACATTGTTGACATTCTCCGGAAACATGACATCAATTATCATATATATGTCCAGATGTACCTTTCGTTTGATCTTAAGATTGAAGGAGATGCGGACAGGGCAGCTACGAGGATAACATCTTCCATCGACGAAATCAGTGACTGGATGACGAGAAAAAACTGAAACACAATCATAAGAAAACTGAATTCTTAGCAGATTTATCAAAGACATTTCCATCACCATCGGAAACAGTGTTATATTGCCCTCGTAGACAATGCAAAAAAACCCAAAACAACAACTCGGTGTTGTATTCGAAAGCACAATGTCCATGACTGATCATGTAAAATCAACCATCAATTTTCACCTCCGGAACATTTACAGAATACAGAAGTGACGTCATAATCGGATTAACTACCATAGCAATAGATGAATACAATTTTTGAATAGATCGCTCTGCACTATGGCAGGTTGCACTCATCTCCTGTCTTCAATCATATAATAGATTGAATACAACACTGCTCTTTTCAAAGATACTAATCTTACAGGTGCAAGTGATTACCCTTTCTTTGACATATATGGTTCAATGCATCGGTACCACATGAACATTGCAGTGTGGTGCGATATACCCTCGTTTCATCTTTTCTGTTTCGGGAGCTCTATTGTTCAGAAACGAAAACGCAAGGGATTAAGTAGGATGGTGTGTAAGTTGACTTCATTGTTACGTTTGGGGCATCATGCTTCTCATTTGAAGAGGTAATAATAGGTGCTGTCAATCACACTTATGTCTGTCAATAAAGGTTGGATAAGTCAATTATATGCAACACTGGCGTCTCAAGTGGGCAATCTTACTCAGGAAAGGCCTACATCAGACCCGAACGCAAATTCTTCTCTTTCTAGTCTGTTTGTCTCTCCCCCTCCCCAACTATAATCTCAGTGTGGCATCTTTTGAATTATGTGGATATCTGAATTATATTGGATGTTGTATTTCCTTTACCATTCTCCCCTCTCACTGTTTTAGCAGTAGGCCTATGATCAACGTGGAAAAATCCAAATAAACGGAATAAACTCCTCCCTGCTCTGCTCGCCCCCTCTCTTCTCTCGATCTCCTCTCCTCTCCTCTCCTCTCCTCTCCTCTCCTCCACCAGATCATCTCCTCGTCTCATCATCCCCACTCTCTCAAATATTATAATATACATTTAAAATAGATTTGAGTCTGGCAATTTTGCCTGAAGCAATTATCAGATTACCAATTCCAATGAAAGAAATCCTATTAGTTTCACTTCAACGCACTTCTCTGGTGTTGCATATTACCAAGTTTTAAGGTGTATTTGGGACGAAAATAATTCCCCGTTTAATCGCTACATAATCATATGACCGATTTTTGTGCGCGATTGCACGAACAAGTATGCGTAATTCTTGGCAACACTGATTACTATTGGTTAATTTATATTAATCATGTTAATGTATATTTCTACGCTGGGCTATATTCACAAGATACTCCCGCTTAGGCTGGAGTACCTATACACCCAACGCAAGTCAATTGAAGCCGTACAATTTATAGCGAATTTACGACCGTAAAATTTTGACATTTCTTTTGTCTAGATTAGCATCAACCCTCTCATCTCACGTTTTTCATGTCAGAAATTAACATAACTCCCGAAACCGAAACAGAAGTTATCTTCGTTCAACTTTTCTGTAGTCAACAAAAGACTAGAAGAAAAGGATTGTTCACCCGTACCATACTTACTAACACTTCAAAATAACAATGAGATCCGAAACCGAAACCGGAAACCGAAACCGGAAACCGAAACCGAAACAGAAAAGATGAAAGGACCCATAGTCAAAGTTGTATTCATCTATTGCTATGGTAGTTAATCCGATTAACTACGTCACTTCGCCAGCGTATAACTACTGGGTTTTAAGGATTTTTCTAATACTTGGTGCAAAATTCCAATAGCGCTTCATACAATAAAAGTATGTCTGTTTATATCATGGTGCAAATGCCATCACTCAATTCAGCATGTTCAGGTGCGTTATCAGGACATCATTTGACGATAATTGGGTCTATGCAAGCGTATGACTGATACACACCCACACAAGGAATCCAATTAGCAAGGCAGATTTATTAAGCGTCACATTTGATTTTCCATGCCATTTTTTGGGTTGACTATAGCAACTTACCCTAAATGTCCAAATCGACGGAAATTGCATATTAATTTTGTCTTCTTTAAGACACAAAGCTAAAATTCTAAATTCTATTTTATTTTATTTTTTTAAATATACCTTGAAATATCCACATTTTGGTCAAAATTTTAAAAAAATGTCAAAATTTGATCCCTTTTTACCAATATTATACAGGTTGAATACTAAAGGACCCTTTAATTTTATTTGAGTAGTGAAGTCGGATATCATGTGACGGGAAGAGAGATTATTTTCATGAACTTAATCGTTAGATGAATCTTTAGATGAACTGAGTATTGACCGAAAACAAAAGTATTACATTGAACACACATTTGAACGTTTTCCGTGCATGTGAATATAGTGTTTACTTCGGGTTCTTTTATTTTGTTTCTTTATAGACACATCGAATTTACGCCTTTACAGGAAATATCGCAGAATGCATTTGATGGCATCTCATCTTTTTTTTGGACTGTAAGTAAAAATCACTTTTATCTCTGTCGTTCCTTTCAAGAGAAGTAAAAACAAATGTCAACACTAATAATTGTTGTTACACTTTATTTTAGAGGCCATACAAAGTCTTCATGTAATGGCAGCCCAAATTGAATACTTAGTATATATGTATTACTAACTAATACATGTATGACTCAATAAGCCTACTTTTTCCAGGTGGTGGTCGCCGTGCATTCCCTAAATTCAGTAAATTTCCATCGTCAACCGTGTAATTGAATGGGATTATTTTGAAATTTTAAAACGCTTGAAATATCACAAACAAATAGGCCTATGTTAATAAATAATATAAATACAAGCTAAAACCGTTGGGGTTCGATAATGAACCCCACAAAACTAACCGAGTATATGGAAAATGCCTTACGGCCGGGCGGTTTCACAAGTTGCCGGCTCTATCATGCCACTCGCCGCCTGACTTTTTCTTTGGGTGTAATATCTACTTACCTGATAATCAGCTTTACTATTAATTTTAAAAAGCTCGGGCAAACTGACATATAATATAATGAGAAAGCAGGAAATCAGAACTCAGCGGGGTTTGAACCCCGGACCTCACGATCAATAAATGATGCAAGCCAGAGAAATTGCATTATTTATTTCAGACCCTCGCATATCAATATATAGGGTGAAGCATATAGGCCGCCTCCTGTATTCATTAATTAAGGGTATACGATGTATTGTTGTCGAAGCAGCAAAAAAAGTAGTTCACAGCATCTTGCGAATGGTAGTGAGCTTTAGCAAACATTGCATTGCTCAATTCATAGCGAGCGTGCTGGAGAATTCAAATATCAGATACTTTTGTAGGTCCTGTGGTTCTTGTGTTATGTTGTAAAGAGGTCTGAAACAACAACATTTTTGTAAAACGTACATAACTCATTAACAACAATAAATTAAGCAAGTGTCCAAAGTATATGATTTGTATAATAAACTTTTGCAAAACACCAAAGTGTTATTGTTCAATAATATATTGATTCAGATAATGAAAATCGATTTTTTTGGCTGCTTCGACCAACAATACCTCGCATATCCTTAATATATACATAATGGCCGCTAAGACACAGTGAAATAGTATGCAATCATGACAGATGACATTCCCTCATTTCAAATATATAGTTTTGGTTTCTCTTTTGTTCAGAAACCAAAAATCAAGGGATTAAAAAGTAGAGCTGATATGGTCTGCAATCATAACAATATTTTGAAGAGAGGAAACAGAATATAGGGTATATAACCAGAAGTATACAATAGCCTATTGTGCTAACATAATTATTATCATGATTGATATCGGAAATCTATCCCGCGGACGACAGTTGATGCTCTCTGTCGACGGTAGGTGGCATATTACACTCACGAGTTCTAGGCCTAGAAATCATATACATGCGCGTATATTGAAGGATGGGGTGGGGTGGGAGTATTTGTTTGTTTGTATGAAACATAAACGATGCATGGAGATGATTTGATTATGAATTAGTTTATTATCCCCGGGAAGCACAACCCATACCTCTTTAAGAGGGGCTCCCCTCCCTATATAACCACATCTTCCCTAAATTACCCCTTTTCCCCTCCTCCTCCCCTACATTCGATATCTTCATCTCGAGCTCTCCTCCTCCCCTTCTCTTTCACTTCCAATGCTCTCTCTCATATGTCCCTCTCTCTCCCAGCCCATATCCCCTTGCCCTCCACCCCCCACACACACACACACATCACACAATCTCTTCTCCCCTCTATCTTCTACTTTTTGCAGTAAAAATTGCTTCAGTAAAAGTCATTAGGTTATTCAGGGAAGATGTAAAGAAAAGGAGATAGATCCAGCTATCCTCAAACAAAATATGTGTGTTGCCGCTCATTCAAAAGCAATCACGCTATTTAGGTTTAACAATAAAATACAACAAAAGGGTTCGAACCCATGACGGATGTGATACACAAGTTGCTGCTTACTAGTTTTAGGGAAAGGTCAGTGTCTGTATACCATCAATACTATGCATACCATGTATGCAGATCCTAACATCCAGTTTATTTCAAATAAAATATGACCGAAGTTCCATGGCAAATAATAATTTTGCACGCTTGGTTACGCTTTCAACCTCTACGATTTATGATACAGACTATTTTCAATTATCAAAATATCTTTATTAGGTTTGCAGGAAATGACAGGAAAATACATAAAACAATAAAAATATAGATGATCAAAAATCATCCCTTTTCTAACAAAATCCTAAAACACTCTCCTAAATAATTAATATATGTTCCAAAATGGGCGGATTTTTTTGGAATCTTTACAAAACTACATTTCTTTCTTATAGTATCCACGTGTGGTATCCCTTCATAGCAACATCAGGTACTTAACACACACGTGTTATACTTTCAAGGGATTCTCTATAGAAACATTGGATATGGTTTCAATTCTGGAGTGAAAATTAATCAACCGTAGTCGGCAACCCACATCACATCAAAGGCTACTTTCAAGTAGATGTGTAACTACTTGAGAATAAAGGACTATGAATAGGTGCGACAGGATTACCTACGGGATTATCTCAAGGATATAATTCCGTTCTCCCTCCTTCTTTTTCAACTTTCCTGGGTTATTAGAGGTCATATAATGGCCTTCCATCGATTCTGGTATATGGGATTAAGGACATGAATCGATTTTGTTTATAGCACCTATACAATTACAATAGTGGCCCCTTTTGTAATGTCGAATGCAAATATTTCGATGGTCTATATATTTTCACAGTGAAATCAGCTTAGGCTATTTCGTAGTCTCAAGTCAATGCTTTCAAACTAAATCAATGCTTTCAAATGTAGACTGCTTTGTTCGACTTCTCTGCTCGTGAATATTGCACTGCGAAATTTAAACATTTCTTTTGTATACTTAGATCAGGTAACTCGAAAAACCTGTAATTTTATTCGTCACACCACTTATAAGAAACTGAAACCAAAACCGAAACTGACTGACACAAATGTTCGGTTTTAAACAAAAGGTAGAAACAATGAGTTCGATATCTTATGATTCAAGTGGTTAGGCAGGACAATAGGAAACCACGTGACCAAAACCAAAACCAAAACTAAAACTATATATTTGAAGTGAGGCATTGTACCAACTGTGAACTCAGGTAGTCCAGTGGTATATCTCTCGGCCGGTAATAATCGGTCAGAGGATCAAACCCTACCGAGTCCTGATTTTTCTCCTCTCTCAATTAAGTCAATTTGCCTGCGCTTCATTAAGTGATTTACTTCAAAAATATTGAAATTAAAGGGTAAAAAGAGAGAAAAAAGACACTGGCTTCCAGATAAAAACGCAATTCTTTTATAGAACGGTACTATTTAGAATGTATTTTAATTTCTGTCCGCAGACGAATACGCTCCACCGAGTTGGCTCATCTTCCAGAAGGATTATTTGACAATATAAAGATTTTGTATAAAGTGTAAATATTACAATTTTTATTTTCAAATATTTGAAAAGTTATAAAGCAATCATGATAGTTTTAATACATATCGTGTGAAGATTAATTTCCGGTTTTCGCAACACTCAGAGGACAATTCTGTATGTTTACCAAATTAATGTGTCAACATAATGTTTTCTTATTTTTATCAAGGGACCTATCTAAAAACCGCCTAGAGGATTTGTCAGATAACTTCTTGCAATCTTCGTCAACGCTAGATATACTTTCCCTGTTCAGAAACAAGCTCACACGTTTATCAGCAGATGTCTTTACAGGGTTAAAATCCCTCAGGATATTGTAAGTTAACCTTATAATCAAAACGTATTAGTGTTAATGCTTACTATGTAAATTTCATACATTTGCCGTAAGATGTATAAATTATGTTATAATGAGTATGCAAGAGTATGCTCTCCTCCAACCAGCCTTAACTTAGTAGTAGTAGTTAGTAGTAACATTAATTAATTCTAAAGTCTTTTTGTTTAACTCATTATCTTTTACGACAGATTGTTGTTTCACAATAGACTTATAGAAATACCAGAACTAACACACTTACCAAAGTTGGAAAACTTGTAAGTAATCGTCTAAATCGAGACCAGATAAACGTGCAGATTTCGTGATCATAGCATCCTCTTTTTATGATTTTTTTTTTCAATGGATATCCACAAAAAAGCTTATTCGCAAAATGTCAGTTGATTCCGATTTTGCGTTTGCGAGTTATGCATGATTATGTGTATTACACTGCTCCATAGGCCAGTGTTGTACTTTCGGTCTGGTATACCAGAACGAAATTCAAATTTGACGATATTTTTGCAAAACGAAAGTATCTGCAAGAAAATTTTGGTACATAAACGTTATGTAGCCAGAGGTTTCCAGTGGTATAAAAATCTCAACTTTTTTTGACAAAGTGTGTGGGGGGGGGGGGGGGTGAGGCTGTGGATCACAAAATGCCCTTTTAAGTGTCGTTTGGTTGGGGTATTTTTGTTTGTAGGGTAAGTTATGTTTTGGTTGAGTGTGTGCTGTTTACGGGGTGTGTGCTGTTTGAGACTGAGTTAGCGTGTTACTATTAAATGAGGACACACGGGTTTTGTCGCGAATGTGGGGGTGTGTCTGGAGATAGGTTTTGTGGGTAGTTGGTATGATGGGGAGAGTGTGTTGCCTGCAGCGTTGAAATTTCCTTACTAATAAGAGGTCAATTTATTGATTCAATGTTTTTTATTTATTCATCCCATATATAAGATATTTATTTGATAACAACATTACATACGTTGGCAACACGTCGCTGAAGACATCAATGCAATTAATTACGACACTGTAAGTAAACATTTCAAGAAACAGGGATTGGGAAAAACGGGAAACAGAAAAGAAAAATTAAGCAAAGGGAATAACGATACAGGCAAGGGTTGAAATAGGAAGAGAAGGTAACAAAAATGGATGGGAACAGTCGTGATTTAAGGATTAGAACGCGACTTGTCCGAATTACCAGTGACCACAAATTAGGACACTTTTAGCTTTGCTCCAAAGCCAACCTATTTTCCATCCAATTCAAAGAAAAAATGAAAAACCATGCCATATGCCCTCTGACCAGCTGTGCTGGCGCGTCGGTTAGTGGACTTGAGCGGTTGGTGGGTGGGGTAGACAGTAATACTGCATAGTGGTCCCAGGGATGCTGGTTGGTGACTTTATGTAGCTTGCCTAGTGTTAGTGTAGCTTGCCTTCGGCAAGCCCTGTACTAGGAGTGGTATTAATTTTTTTACAGAATGGTCTAACCAGGCAGGGATTGGCCTTTACATATTCTTTACTAGTCACTTGCTTGGGTTTATTTTACTCAGGGATCACTGGATCTTATAAGGTACTGCGAGGGCTCTGATCAAGAGCTAGGAGACTTTATTTGTCAACTTTGTTCAGCGGTTTCCGGCCCGACCATGAACCATGCAATTTCCAGGGGCAAGAGCAGACATAAAGAAAAGCCAAAACATTTGAACCCATAGACCTTATCCTATCATTATCATATTTCATTAGGTATTTTTTGCTTTCTGATATATTCAGCATATTCATGATATTAATCAGAACATATCATTGCAGACACATGTACTATAATCCAATAACAACGATTGAGGACTACTCATTTGACTGGCTACCACAAGGAGGAATGGTGTAAGTATTTGTAAAATACGTTTGGAGGCATCACTCAAAACTTTTTTTCATGATTTTTATAATTTTTAACCAAAGTTCCCATTTCGACGCTATTTTTTGGAGTGAAAAAATATTTATTTGACAAGAAATGTATATCAACGTATTAAACTAGATCTTTGAATTGAAAAAGTCCACAGTGACCCATAGTTTTTGACTTATGTATTCCAGAAAACCATAGGTAATTTCAGCATGAAATACATTTGGATTTGACATGTAAATACATAGTAGAGGCCACTTTCTGGCCAGCCGGGATAAAATTAATCATAGGGGTCTCGTCTTTGTGATTAACCCGGCTGGCATTTCTGAAAAGTGACATGAAGTCAGATTAAAAAATGTGTTTTTTGCGACCTTTTCCCAATTTTTTCTGTGAGCAAAAATATCACATCATACCATATTGAGGCGAAATTTGGGTTAAAACATGTTTTTCATGATTTATTTGGCAAAATGTATATCAATGTATAGAGCTGGATCTTTGAATTGAAAAAGTTTACAGTGACATATTTCTGTGACTCATAGTTTTTGACTTATGCCTTCCAGTAAATCATAGGCCATTTGAGCATAAAGTCCACGTTTTATACATGTAAATAGTTGCAGGAGTCACAGGTTGGTCAGTCACCATAGCAACCCCAATTCCCGCCATTTTCAGTCGATTTTGATGGCAAAACTGCCAAAAACGAATGAAGGCTGCAATAACAAGTCCTATGGTTGAAGATTTAGAGAGGCCACATAAGTGATTTTGAAGTTTTTGTCCAACGTTTTTGAACGAAGCTTCTTGTGGTGTTAAAATCTATATACCCACTCTGATCTTTTCATTTTCCGGCTGACATTTCTGAAAAGTGACGTGGGCTGAGATGTTTGAGTTGAAAAATGCAGTTTTTGTAATTTTTAGCAAAAAAAAATGATCATTTAAAAAAAAAATATTGTTCATACACAAGTTTTTATTGCAACTAATATTATTTATATGAACTAGTACCACAATTTTAGGATAGTTGTAGGAATCACATATTGGTCAGTTTCCATAGCAACTACATTCCCCGCCATTTTTCGGTCGATTATGATGACAAAACTGCCAAAAACGATCATTTTAAGTTGACCTTCGATTTTCAAGAGGTCATAGGTCAAAAACCTTTGGTTTTAGGAAGTTGTCATGATTTGATATTCTGCTCTCACCGAATGCCCATTACTGCGAAAGTGCCATCCCATCACCTATATCAACATCAATTTGAGGTGCCCCCCTCCCCCGTGCGCTTCCCCTATCTGCTGCGATTCAGTTACTGTATATTTTTATATGTTAACGTTTAGCCAGGCCCGTACGCAGGGGGGTCCGGGGGTGCGACCGCACCTCCCCAAATTTGCAAAAGTACACAAAAGGTCCCAAAATGTCAGAATTTCCGAGCGTAGCGAGCAAAAAAATCAGGTTTTTATGATTTTTTGGTCAAAAAAGGTCCAAATTTTGGGAAGAAAGTCCACTTTTCACAAAATCGCACCCCCTTGGGGAAAAAAGTCCACTTTTTCAAAATCAGCACCCCCCCAAAAAAAATCCTGCGTACGGGCCTGCGTTTAGCCCTACATCACGCGTCAACACTGGCATAGCTAGGACTTTTTTGGAGAGGAGGGCAAAAGGGGACAATGTAACTTTCAGGGTGGGGATTCAGGGTGCTATGCTTTTTCCTTAAGATATCGGATCTGGCATAATCCACTCACTGTCATGAGTTACGATAATACGTGACGGAAATAAGGGTTTCAAAAAGCTATCAGCAAAATGAAATGTATAGATGACATGTCAAGGTGAAGGCTGCAGGATATGTTTTTATAAGTATTTTATGACCGTGTAAGGGGAAAGGGAGGCTTGCTTAAATACATGTACATGTTAGATCTGCACTTTAATTAGCATCAGGTAAGATTTTACTTTCTTAATAGTTTTGGACAACGTTGTTTCTCCTTAACGTTCAAATGTCGTTTTTCTACTTACATTTTAACTATTAGATTTATGTCTACTGAACATCTATACCAGTTGCCGAAATTTTTGGCAGACATTTCCCTGTAAGTTTCTAGTTCTCTGAAAAAAAATCAAACCTTTTCTAGGCACAAAGTTCAATAATATTAATCGTGGTTGATCTGATTGACAGCTTCATCCCATCAGAGTCGAGTTTTTGGTAACCGACGAAAACTCACATTTTTTCTTATGACCCTATTAAATGTAGTATTATGTTCAGGATATGTTTCATCAACAATAAGTACTTTCACATTGAACCATGAACCTTACATATCTATTAATTATTTATATTGAATACGAATGATGTTTGTATTTTTATGATAATTGGATAAAGTAAAGCTGAACTGAACTGAACAGAGATCACCACACATATGGTATATCAAAACTTGGAAAATGTTGCTATAGTGATAAGTTGCTATAGTGATAAGTACAAAACATCAAATTAAATCAAAAATCAAACATTAAACCTTTAGCCCAGGCCTTTAAAGATATTGATACTGTGTGTTGAATAGCAATAACATATTAATCTGTACTGTATTAAAAACTAAAAAATTAAGATTTTATACAATCTAACAATAATTATTCTTTGCTTATTCCGTCCATTGCCATTAGTTTTTCTATTGGTACTGACGTAAAAGATGTCAAATGGACAGTTAGAAATGATGAAGTTGCTGGTTGCTTTCTTGAATCGGGCTTTGATTGCTATAAAAACAAAACAGGATCTGGATATGTATATGAATGTGTACCATGTAGCGTTGGATACTATGCCAAACTTTTCAAATATGAAATGTATCATGCGCCGTGTACAGCATGTCCCGCAGGTTGGTAAGAATACTTAAGAAAAACGTTCTTCCCTAAATGATGCAAATTCATCAGATCATAGACCCGACAGATGTCTGTATCCAATGTTTTTGTAAACTTATTAAAAGTTAACTTATTAAAACTTATGAATAGGTCTTGTACATGTACATTTATTAAACGTATACCATTTTAAATATAAATCCATTAATTAGAGCAAGCCTTAATGCACTGTTACGACCCATAGTCTATTTTATACCACACGTGACAAAGCGATACTATTTAAACAAATCCACAAAACCAGACGTAGAGGGCAAATTAGTGTGCTCTTTAGTGAATTTCATTTGGGGGTTCCAGTTATCAATTACGAGTCAAGTTTGAAAAAAAAATCCAAAACAAGGATAATTTTGTGTGATTGGGGTTCATGATGGTGATGTAGGACGCATAATGGGTGAGGGGGGACCCAATTGGTTACAGATGCCTGTATAGCAAAGTTGTAACGAGTCATGACTTGACACTTGATGTAAAATGAGGCGACTGACTCGGGTGATATTCAGAACCTCGACCTCATTGAATTTGTACAGTGACTCGAGTGATTTGACTTGATTCAAGCTACGGAAATTCCCTTTATTTTCTTTACAGAGTTTGTTCGCGAGTGCAATGATGACTAAACTTAATGAATATACGAACGTAATCCTTCAGATAGTAATTGCATAACAAATACGATATTCATATTGCTAATTTTATGTTTGAACAGATTAACAAACAGGCAAACAAGTTGCCAAGTTGACTTAGTAGTTTGCTGCACAATCTGGGGTCGCGTTCCACCATTGCATTTCACTTCCAGACTATGGTCATGTGCATATTTACAAATACGAATTTATAAATATAATTGAAGCTAACTGGTAAACTGATATTCGTCAGTATGCAGAAATCAAAGACATGGCACACTGGTTAATGTCTTTGCCTTTGGTGCAAGAGGTCCCGGGTTCAATTCCCCGCAGGACCAACAGAAAATCTTATCTGCTCTCTCTCTCCGTGGCTCATCTGGTAAAGTCTAAGCATTCATGATCTTGAGTATATGCTGAAATTTTGCTTTAATTCAATTTTTTTTTTTGTTATTATATTTAAAATTTAAATGATTGGTTATAAGAATGAAACATGTCTTTTCCAAAAATTAGAATGCATAAATTGAAATTAGACTTCGTACAAGTCTTTAGACTTGATTGTCACAGCATGCGAAAAACACCCAGAAAGTGCACATTTTTGGCCCTTAATTCATAAACTTGGCCAAATAGTGAAAAAAGAGTAATAATAAATGTACAATTAGGATTGAGCTGTGTTTCATTTGGCAGAAGGTGATTAGTGCTGTATTTTTCTGGAATGGGGAGTAACGATTTTGAGTATTATTTTCAGGTGGATTCTACCAGGATAAAATTGGACGCGACACTGAAAGGTTGGATGAGATTGGCTGTGAGAAGTGTAATCCTGGAACTTTTGTGCCGTTAAAGCTATCGCCGGGGAAAAAGCTGAAGATTGCCAAGTATGTCCTACAGGAACTGATAAAGCAAAATTCG
Source organism: Amphiura filiformis (assembly GCF_039555335.1). NCBI lineage: Eukaryota > Metazoa > Echinodermata > Ophiuroidea > Amphilepidida > Amphiuridae > Amphiura > Amphiura filiformis. The sequence continues at coordinate 43,034,382 of NC_092634.1, forward strand.
CTGGTTTTCGCGCATGCCGTTGTTTGAATGGATATTTCCGAACAGACAGGTTTGGTGCTTGCGAACAATGTCCTGATGACGTGAATTGTTCTTTGGAGTACCAGAAATTGAAACAAGGATACTGGTGGACGTGGAACTTTCACGGGAATGAAACGGCAGATTATATAGAACTGTTAAACTACACAAATTTTGTGAAGAATATTCTTATATTCAATGACAGTTATAACACCGAAACCACGAATTTTAATGGCAATATACCTAAGCCATTCAAGTGCCCTCAAGGAATTCACTCCTGTCCTGTAGATGGAGATAACATAAATGCATCATGTGGAGATGGTTATAAAGGATGGTTGTGTTCTAGCTGTATCAAGAAATACTACCCATGGTTTGAATACTGCCTGAAATGCCCGTCGTGGTCGTGGTTGGCTGTAGAGCTTGTTATTGTCATTGTCGTTGTTGTTGCCATTATTAGTGTTACAATTTGGAATTACAAAAAAGAAGACAGATCAACGCGATCGCCTCTAGATACTTTAGTTGGTAGGTTTAAAATTGTCCTCGCTTACTACCAAATTGCTGGAGCAATTTTTGCATCTATTCACGACATTCAATGGCCACTGAAAATATCACAGCTAGCAGGTATCTTCAGATACTTAGAACTGAACATCTTTAAGCTCTTAGCTAAGCCTAGCTGCTTCTTAGACGTCTTGCAATTAAACATTTATGATGAATTTTTAATTGGTATGACATTCTGTGCTGTGGCTATCCTCTTGCCATACATGATTTATGCGGGGATGTATGTACTTCTGAAATTGTACAACCTATGTCGATTTCGTCATGCTGACATTCCGAATGATGTACATGACTGGATGAAGAAACAAAGAACAAAATTCTACTTCGCTGTAGTCGTCTTGCTGTTTATAACGTTCCCAAGTGTATGCCAGGTTATCTTGGGGCTTATGCCACCCGCTTGCGATGAGTTTTGCCTCGTTGCCAATTCGAACTGCACGTACAATGCTACCAAACTACGATCTGATTACTCAATAAACTGCAACAGTCCGACGCATGTGCAATTCCAAATGGCTGCGTACATCGGTCTAATATACGTCGTTGGATTTCCTGTTAGCACATTTTTCCTAATAAAGACACATTTTTCTACGATAGCAAAGAGCAACGCCGAAGCTAGAAGTCCTCAAACAAACGAAGAACGCGGTGAAATCAGCACTACTTCAACAATTATGGAAGACGAAAGAAGCCTCAACTCGGAAGAAAATGCGCAAAGAGAGCTCTTATCAATCAACGGACAACCTTCAAATGACGAGGATGAAGAAGATGAAAACAATGACATTGACGATGAAACATTGTCAGAGAGTGATAGATCGAATACTTCATTACTTGACAGAGTCGTCCCTTCTCCTAACAGTGACCCACTGCACATTCGATTTCTTTGCGAAAACTATAAACCCAAATATTGGTTCTGGGAAATCGTTGAATTGTCACGTAAATTGGTTCAAACATCGCTTGTAGTTTTGTGGGGTTCAGAAGATCCTTTTACGCTCGAATTATCCATTGCAATCTCGGTTGTTTACACTGTAATGCACGCATATGTAAAGCCAATGAAAGATAACTTTGAACACTGGCTCCAGATGCTGTCACTCATGGCCATTTTCTTCAACTTGTTAGCAGCTATATATTTCAAGGTTCCCTACAGCGACCACAGGCAGACGCTCATGACTGCGTTCATCCTTATAGTCAACATATCAGTTGTGCTCCTAGCTGTAGGTAAGTTTACTGAAGAACCTGAATTTAGCACTTGCTTGCGGCGCAAAGTTGCAAATATGGTAGTCAATTAGTTCTATAACACAACTTTTACTGCGTGGTTGTCAAGATGTAAAGTCGATACTACAGTTGCTACCATGGATGAACAGTACTTCCAATTATAGGTCACGAATGAGGTGTGCATGATTTAAAGCTTTACATGATGTGACCCAATCAGCCAATCAGAGATCCATGTCCGTGTACACACGCTAAGTGCCGTTCTTGTATATCTTGCATATGAAAGCAATGAATAAAAACAGTACATTTCGACTGGACTTACTGGAACTTCTTGTGCAGAAGTATATTATCATCAATGGTATCAAATGCTTTCGATAAGTCAAGAAAGATACCTATTGTAGTTTCGTTTGTCTCAACGGCATTGTTGATCTTAACAAAATGTAAAATAGCCATATAGGTTGAGCGTTTGGGGCGAAATCCAAACTGTTTGTCATTAAGGATTTCATGGGCATCAATAATCAACACAAATTTTCAAGTTTTTCTAAAAATAGTCACGTTGGTGTCAATTACCGCAATTGTGATTTTTTTATCTCCTATCATTGCAGGAAACATTCTCATTGTTACGTGGAAAACTGTGAGAAGACAGCGATGCAATGGCAGCTGCACAAACTTGTGTCTCTGTTGCTGTACTACAGTGTCGAGATTAGCGACCAATACTTCAGCTATCAGTCATCATATACCACCATGACCCCACATACACAAAATATACTACAGTTCCAGCTCCCTTCTTGGTTGAGCACTTTACTGTGGATGATTTACCTTACTTGGATTTATTTATACATATATTATATATGGCACGATTTAGAGTCAAGAAAAGTCGTTCCTTAGCAGGCAAATACTGCAAAACTGGTTTGATCAGATATTATTTTCAAACAACTTTATTTTGTCCTCACTATTTCTTTTACCAGTTACTTTGTCTTGCTAATGAAATGAAAGATTACCTTGCCAGACAAATATATTTTAAGGATATAAAATAACCTGGCCATATTTCTCACCAACTTAGTATCTAGGAATCGACTCATTTACCACTTTCCGTAATAGTTACATTTATTCTAGGTAAGGAAACAGCTGGAAATCAGTTGTATCATGAAATCAGACATACTTACAAAATAAAATGTGGATAGTATATTATGGTATATATATATATATATATAGAGAGAGAGAGGGTAAATTGTACTTTAAAGAACAAGAGGTGTCCTACTGAGAGAAGATTCAATAAATATAAAGAATTAAAAACAACCTACACACCTTATTATTAAGGAAGAGAAGATTTTATCATACAAAATACAAAAAATAATATTGTGGGACTATTCTTGGACGCTCGAAAAATTCGAAACTAAAGTTCAATCCTGTTTCAAAAGCTGCTTTGTGATATAACATAATACCCTCAACACTATATAAGATAACTTTAATAACATGATGACAACAAAAATGTATGAATACACAGAGAATCAAATACAAATTAGCGCATGCTTAGGAAATTATCACAATAAAAGTCAGTTTGATCAAGCATAAAGTCTTGGCTATGTACACGCTGGAAACTTTAATATAGAGCGGGTTCTAAAAATACTTTGTTATGATTAAGAAAGGTATTAGGTTCGAATACTGTTAGTTACTTTCCTTTCCTTTTCAATCATTTACTCTTCAATTTCACGCTCTTCTCACAGTGTACCACAGTGGTTCAATTGGTTAGCATGTAGAAATACGAAGCGTGCCGATTCAATTTCGACCAGATACTAAGTATAATAATTTTATCCCCAGCGTTCCTCAAGGGCCAACATTGGGGCCATTATTATTATATTGTATTTAATGACAATATCTAGAAATGTTGGAATCATTAACACTTTAACAATGCATATACTTATTCTTCCGTGGGGAAACATGTTAAATTAAGAGTGTATCTATAAGTTAAAAAACTTGTTGCTATAGTTACGCTATTATTAAGCTACCACATTTGCTACAATTATGCATTTTTTGATAGAAGCATGAGAGTTTACACAAATGCCGTACATGGTCCAAAAGTATTTTAAGATGTAGAGGCATTTTTGATTTGATCCCTAGTGACCTATAGAGGTCACAAAAGGTCATACAGGGGTAAAAATTAATATTTTCTCAAATCTTGTTAAATGATACATCAAATTATTCGTCTGATCATAAGGATGTCAACAATTTATAGTTTGTGCTATCTAGGACCTATCATTACCGAGTTATTTTACAAAAACCTCATTTTTGGTCAAAACGACATATTTTTGTTTGTATGGTGGTAAATATTTCAACTTGCTCCGATTTTGATGAAAATGGTGGCAAAGTGTTTGTCTTGACATAAGAATCAAGAAAAGGCATAGTACTTGCCATCTAAAATGTAATCTTTATTTGTTATGAGCAAATACGTTAACGATTAACAGTAGCCTATGGTCAGCCAATGCCTGTGACCCTTTTTACCCTCTACCTTACTAGGTTAAAACCATATTATAACATTCCATTTCCATCAGAAATAGAATTGTATTTTTGGTATAAAATGTTAGTTTTCACTGTCATATATGGCCTCTTTAAATTTGAGCCCAAACAGATGAGGCAATACAAAGAAAATCGCTATTTAATACCAGCACATAATGTCGCAAATGCGAGCCACTCATTCGAATGTGAGTCGTGTCGGCTCTTTTGATATGTCACGACTGCCCGCACGCCATGGACGTATTGTGTTAATACATGTAATATGCAACATCGTGTACGCGTTCGACCAAATTTTCCATCGTAATAATAAAACGACGTTTCCTGCGGTTTATTCAAAATCTCGAATTTTGACAAAACAACAGCACCTAAAGTATTGATTTTTGCAGGGTATGTTAGTTAATAACATAATAATCGTGTAAAAAACAGAATTTTGAAAAATATTGATGGCGTCCTCAACAACATATGTTATAATATGGCTTTAACAGAGTAGATATGCGGCGCAACTATTCTTTACCTGATTCCATTCAGCTTAACACACAATTTGCCACCATTCCCCTCAAAATTAGAGCAATTTGAAATTGTTACCCCTACATCCAATGTGCAATTTTGACCAAAAATGTTGTTTTTGTATAATAACTCGGTAACGATAGGTCGTAGATAGTACAATCTATACATTTTTGAAATACATATCGTCGGCTGTATTCCATAGTGGCGTATAGTGATTTTTGGTCATTTTTTTGAAAATTGGCACATATGTTTTTAATGATGTTCTCTTTCATTTTTCTAAGTCTCATCAGTGATAATTAGCTAATTAATTAGTAATTAATATATTAAATGTGGCGTATAGTTACAAAGTGACATTTTTGTATTCCATAGTGGCGTATCGACCATACGCCACTTTTTATACACATTTTATAATTATGAAATATCGGCAAAATGAAAAACATCGTATGTCATAGTGGCGTACACGTATCGGACCTATACGCCACTATGGAATACGAACGACGAAAAGTAACGCCATAGGGATTACACGGCTAGGTTAGGTTAGGGTATTGCGTTTTGTTTGTTTTCCATAGTGACGTATAGTTTTATTTTCAGTTTGCCAGCAATAGTATGTATTTATTTCTTTTGAAAAATATATAACAATAAAATCTATTTAGTTTACTACAGAAATTTCACATCATTTACAAAATATAATGAATGTCTGATTTACACAACTCGATTTTAAATTGGCATTTCTTCAAACCCGATTTTCTCGAAAAGTTGTTTATTCGCGGCACCCCACTATACGCCACTATGGAATACGGACGACGATATGATCAGACGAGTAATTTGATATATCAGTCAACAAGGTTGGAGACATTTTGATTTTTGCCCCTGTATGACCTTTCGTGACCTCTGGCGGTCACTAGGGGTCATACTGAAAATGCCTCTACATCTTAAGATAAACGTTGGACCGTGTACAGCATATGTGCAAATTATGATGCTACAGAAAGTGCACAATTATTTGGCGTAGCATCTTAACTATTAGGAATATTATGCAGAACACACCCTAGCAGACCATTATTTCAATATGTTGAATGTATATAACTCTTATAAACTGGAACTTAGTGTTTTTATGTACAGACCAAGTAAAGAGGGAGAAACGAGAGCTGCAAAACATTGTGACATGAATCTCAGATAAATTATGATCATCGTAGATGCTTTTATTCCATAGGATAGGAATGCGTTCAGTTGACATTATCAATTAATTTTGTAATTTGTAATTTATGCTTTATAGACAGGATAAGTGGTTACCTTTATGGATTTTCCCATTGGATATTTCGAGATGTTTCTCAGAGATCAAAGTTTAAAATAGCCACTTGCAAGTAATTTGTAGATTATTAATTTTAATTGTGGGATATTTGACTTGTATAGACCATGGATTATGCTTTATTACAACGCTATGTATAACCTTGCTAGCCTCTGTCAAGATTTTTTTTAAAGTGCCTGTTTTTTGTACAAGGTATTTCTTCCAGGGTAGTTTTGTAGACTTCAGACATCAAGACAAGACCTCCGGATGAAACGGAGCTTACATCGACCATTAAATTTTGCATTTAGGCATCTCTGTAATCTTACGTGCCAGAAAGTTAAAATTACCCATAATTATACTCTTACACCTTGCCTACAAAATAAAAGTTATTTTGATTACAATTTGATTTTTGGTTGTTAAGATGTGTTGGTTAAAGCGAATACAGAATTGTACGTCGGAAACGGCTAAAGAAATGCTAATTTTGAATTAAAAGGAAGGCCATCTATGTGAATATCATTATTTGTTTCTGAAAATGATTAAATTGCTTTATTTTAGTTCAAATAATGTAATCAATATACCGTATAATGCTTCCGGATATATAGTACAGATCTGTACAACAAAACCGATACATGTTTAGAGTTGTACATCTTTTTTCCACGTCAAGATGCATCCATTGCCTAAATTAAGGAAGTAATTACAAATTACCCTTTACGGGTGGTCTTAACCCTGGACTTATGGAAACTTTTGGGCCTCCTAACTTCCTAAATTGTTGGTCTAAAATATATAAAAGTATACATATTTAGAATGGAATTGACTTGATGAATCCTCTATCCAGTGATACCAAAATAAGTACAAACATTCTCACCATAATATCGCTACGAGGTCACAATGTGAGGGTGCCCATGCAAATTTGTGAAATTCTTTATTATAATTATACGTCCAGAATTTCAAGCTAGTTCAATATTTACAAGAAAATGAAAACCAAAAGAACAGTCGTCACGCACCGGAGTGTAACGCCTTTTAACGATCGTGCCAACGTCATTGCTTTTAAAAAATGACTGTCTTAAACAGTCTCTATAGAATGAATATTGAAAAAAAAATGACATTGTGTGTTGTAATTATTAGTACTGCCATGCTCGGAAATAAATCAAAAAATATAAGAAAGAATACGACGTTTAATTTAAAGGATAATTTGTTGTAGTTTTCTAATACGATTCCCAGAGAATTATAAATTTCTCCAGTACATACTAATTGCAGAGGGCGGCGTCATCAAATTGTTCGCAGTGTAAAAAACGTTCTATATTCGTTAGCATTAGCTACCAGCGCTCACCAAATCGCTGAAGCTCCTTGAGGTAGACACTGAATGGGAGTTCGGGATACTACGGAGGAGTGGTAGGGTTGGTTCCCTGGGAATTTGGAGCACCATGCCCGGAGGGGGTTCACTATGGTGGAAGGTATACGGAGATGTGCCACGGTTTTGGGGTACCTTTTCAGCAATTTTGGTATATCGATGGGTGGGTTTTCAGTGGAGACTAATGCGCCCAATTAGGTGCATTTGGCCAAAAGTGCCCCTAAAAGCGCCCAATTAGACCAAATTTTGGTGTTTTTTAGGTGTTATTTGTAAAAAAAAAATGGCACACTGATGGGTGGCAAAAACAACAAAAAGTATGTATAGAGAAAGTCAGCATCTAAAATTCTGCGTGGCACATCCCCGTAAATTTATTTTCAAAGCACCCCCCCCCCCGAGCACCATGATGGTGGTATGTGGGCAACAGCAACGTATGACAGCACATGCTTAAAATAGAGCGTACCAACCTGAGAAAAGATGGGTGGGAGAAGTTGTTCCATGTCTTAAAATGCATTTTCCGTGTTGCTCTCTTCAGAATTAACATGGTTTTGATTGTCAGATTACGTCATTGAATTTGCACGCCGGACCGACAGGCACAACTTCTGAAGTCCATTCCGTCCGAAACATACCCAATGTAATTCTCAGCTCAAGGACTCACTTATATCAAATTTAATACTGTCCAGTGCGTTTTGGTCATTTGAATATCAATTATGAGATATTTAACCAGTTTTACAAACATTAATGTCTGTATCAACTACTATATAATGTTTTCAGCATTCTTGCGGTTATGGCGGGACAGTTAGTGCATTAGAGACCTTGCGGAATGAAGTTACTTTAACTTTAACTTTAACGTCTAGAGGATTATAGAGGATTATGTATTCAAAACCACTCTGCCATTAAAGCCGCTTGAAGTTAAAGTTAACGCGAGAATCTATAGTGTGCCGTAAATTATGATGAAATACGTCATAATTTAGAACAATAGTTTGTCTATTTCCCCATAGACTACATAATTACCACTTATGTATTATCCAGTTAATAGACCAATTATTGGAAATCTAATTTGGTTGGGTAAAAAACATGCGACATGTTGCTGAAAATTATTGATTGAATTAGATCAAAATAATTTTTGTTCCAAACGTCACACTTGATATATAATTTTGTGTGTGCTCATGGCGTACACCAAATCAGCTTGCGGAACCAAGTTTTAGCTTGACTTCAACGCCAAGGGGATTAAGTTCCCGTAAAATGGTCTGGTTTTACTTGAGCCAGCAGTATACGATACTTCTGGAAGAGTAAAGCAGGTGCATAACATTTTTATATATAACACGTCATAGGTTGTGCCTGGTAAGAGAGGGGGTAGGGAGGAGGAGAGTGAGGGCATTGGAAGTGGACAGGGAAGTGCTTTGCTGGTAGCCAAGGGGGGCTCCCCGTGGGACATCTTGTCCCTTTTGGATGGTGACCGCCGTGATATTTTACGCTTTTAGGTCCTTTTCTGCCATTTTAAGCCCATTTTTGTAAAAACGTTTCCCTTTGAGAATCGGCCCACGCCCTCCTAACAGAAAAACCCTGACAAAATCACTGTGGAGGGGGAAACAGGAGTGCGAGTGGGTAATTATAGGGGGGTCAAGTTTGAGAGAGCGAGTACAGATAGAGGGGAGAAGGAGGGGAAAATAAGGAGAATGTAGGGAAGGGGAAGCAGGAGGGGAAGGGGGAGAGAGATTCAGAAGGGGAGGGGAAAGAAATAAAGAATATGTATTTCATTAGGCTTTGCGAAGTAAATTGGAATATGAAATTGACAAAGCTGACGAGCCTTTATTAAATAATATTATATATATAGGCCTATAACTATCGTAAGAATATTAATTGAAACGTATAGGGCCTAGCTAGTTTCAAAATAATATGATAAGGAGATTAACGCTGGGTCCCGACATAATCCATGTTGAGTGGTATCGCGAGTTCATTCATGTTTACTCAAACGAACCGTCGTTTTATCTTTTCAGTTTCTGTTTCCGTATCCGTAATAGTTTTTAGCTGTGTTCACACAGGCACTTTTTACCGGTATAATTTTATCTAGGCTTATGTCTGATCGAATTAAATATTTCAGCTAATCCCTCAGCGCGTCCACATTTGTCGGCAATAGCGCTATACCTATGGCTATACGCTGTCGAAGTTACGTAATAATCGGATTAACTACCATAGCAATAGGTGAATCGTGCTGATTACTTGCACCTGTAAGATTAGTATCTTTGAAAAGACCAGTATTGTATTCAATCTATATGTTCAAAATTGTTTTCACCTATTGCTATGGTAATTAATCCGATAAATTGCGTAACTTCGCCAGCGTATGTCCGACGTGTTATGTCCGATAAGCCTATTACCGGTCATAAATCCCTCCTTTCTACATGACCATTATCAGAAAATGTAACCCGATTTTAAATTGTTTTACTGAAAATTTACTTTCAATACTAAACGCCCCTCTTTAGAAAAATTACAGACAATGCGGTAGGTCAAAAGTTCCAAAATTCAGACCAATAGGTTCTATTATTATTATAATTATAATTATTATTATTATTATTATTATTATTATTATTATTATTATTATTATTATTATTATTATTATTATTATTATTATTATTATTATTATTTTTAGTTTGACAAAGTAGTCACATTTTACAGTAGACTTAGCTCTATATCGCAGTTTATACATGTAGGCCCTACATGGTGGACATAAAAAATAACAATGACTCCCATCATCATGCTATTTTTTTCTGGGGGTCCCAAATTTACAAAAAGTCGGCTTCAATAAAATTGCGACCTCCCTATTTCGTCAGCAAAGATTTTATGACCCCCCCCCCACCGTTTGCACCCCCCATCAGTCTTTTGGAATAAAATAAACACACTATCTGTAGTCATGTTGTGTTGTGACTCCCTACATTTTGGTCATCAGAAATATTTTATGACACCCCCTATTTTTCTCTCCGTATATTTGGGACCCCCAATCATCATATAAAATCCAATTACATGCCTTTCTGTTATCATGCTTATGGCTTAATAAATGTCATCTCCATCTACTTCCAGGGCCATACTGCCCCCCTCCCCCACTGAGCCCTCTGGAGGGTTTACATTTGCTCCCCCCCCCCCCCCTAAAAACTCGTGTAGGTCATCCCAATAAGGATGGTCAATTGCTCCTGCGCATGAACTTTTCACCCGATCATGGAGGGTGCGATGGAGAGTTTTCAGTGCCTTTATCTTAGCATGTATCTGCTCCCCGACCGTATGGGGAATCCCCCTTGTCATGTAATAGCGTGGCTATCTCCTCCCAAAGCTTTTTTTTTATCCCAGAAATACTTTCCGTAATATTTGCAGCTGCAGCCATGATGACATCACGCAGTAAATTACTCTGCTCAATCCAGCACCTTTTGGCGACAGAATAAGTTTTTGGTTCAATTGTGCGCGAAGCGCGCGAAAAATTGAGCTATTTTGAAGCTAAACTGATGAAATAATGGTGTAAAAGTAGAATAAATTGAAGCGCGCGAAAATTTGCACTTTTGGGGCAAAACATGGGCAAATATGAGGTTAATTTGGTCAGAAACCCATTATCAGGCGTTAGCATTGGGGCCCCCTGGCAAAATATTGGGGATTTATCCCCCAATCCCCGGGATCTACGCCTATGACTCTGCTTAAAATTTTGCGCGAGTGATATACTCACAGTTATATCCGACAGCCCAATAGTGCTGCATGTCCACACGTAATTACTATTACCGGACGTAACGTTTCGATCGGTCTTAACAGCTCTTAACCCTGGTTATCTTCAGCCTTAAATTTTCGGATTTAAAGCACATTACGCCGGATATAGTAATTTTTTTTATATCCGACGCTCATTCACACTGCCATTTATATCCGATACTATTACCGACGTAATTTAAGTCCGACTGTGTGAACAAATTGTCGGATTTAAAGCACATTACGTCGGATATAGTTATATTACGTCGGATATAGTTATATCCGACGCTAATTCACACTGCCACTTATATCCGATACTATTACCGACGTAATTTAAGACCGGTAATAAGTGATTTAAGTCCGACTGTGTGAACACGACTTTTGTAAGTCATTGTTATTCTGAAGTGGAAGTCTCCCAGGTGTGACCAAACTTTTATTCTAGCCTTTTGTTAGTTACTGAAAATTTGAAGCTCGTGAATTTCAGTTTTCGTTTTGGTAAGTTATATTGATTTTTTACATTAAAACCTTGAGATGTGCGGTTGGGTGCTAATCTAGATAAAAGAAGAGTCTAAATTTTACGGTCCTAAATTCGCGGTAAATTGTACGGCTTCAATTGACTTGTGTTTGGTGTATATGCACTTACGCCTAGACGTAAGTGGTTCGTAAAAATTGTCTTGCATTGAAATATATACTAACCATTTGCCAGGTTATAAGCAAAAGTATTTCATATTGGCGATGAAACGAGCGTCTAAAATAGTCAAATACCTCCCAATGAGGCGCGTACAAGTGGTGATTTGGGAATCATGTTTTATATTGAAATGCAATACAAAAGAATGGCATTGGAGCAAAGATAATGTATTCTATTCATTCGTACCAATGGCAGGCTAATCTGATAATTGGTTGGGTCTATATGCAAGGCTCGGGTTTATTTTAAATGTTTATTTTTGCAGAGCTTATTTTCAGTCATGGATCATACTGATAAATTTCGCAAGGGATGGAGAGGGAGGGAGGGAGGGAAATACTTGAGACTGAACAAGTGAGATTGGGAGGGGTGAGGAAGAAAGAGAGGAGAGGGAGAGACGGAAAGACTAGAAAAAGAAGAACTCGAGAGGAGAGAGTATGGACCGGGAGGGAGTGGGGAGACTGATCATGGGGGGGGGCAGGAGGAAGCAAAATAGGGAGTAGAAATATATATTGATGGAAGGGGGACACTGTGGCCATGCGCAAGTGCTCTGGGGTTCGATAGGCTCATAAGCGGACCTTTTGTGATTTTAGGGCTTATTTGCAACGGTTTTTACAGAAAAAAAGTGGACTTTGTCATTCGGATTGGCATGCATTTTGTCAAATTAATGTAGATCAATTTACCAATGTAAAGACGAGAGGGCGCTAGACCATTAAAGACACTGGTGTTAACTGGTGTTAACGTAACCTTTTCGACCCTGGTTTTATTGACATAAGCAATCACCTCTATTGAAATAAGGTGATTGGTACTTCAGAGTTAACAATGAAGTCAGATTACAGTAACTTACTGAATCCCTTGCGTTTTCGTATCTGAACAAAAGACTTACGGAAACTGAAAAGATAAAAAGACCCGAAGCTCTTAAGGTAGAGTCTTTTGTCTTGAAGTGGGACTAATAACCACTTGACTAAACAAAAGAGAGACATTTGGATGTATTCGGTTACAAGCTCTTACATGCCCTTCTTTTGAACGCACATTGATACACATGTCCCGAGTTTAAGCGACAAGACGCTGTTGTTGCAGTAACCAACCATACGTTCGCGTTGGAGTAAATTTGAGCAAGAAATCCAATCGATATTTCTGAAGTTGCCGTTCCAGTTAAAGTAACTTCTTTCCGCAAACTCTCTATTATTTTTGGATTTACGGCTGATTGATTTCCGCGAACAACATTTTCAACCATTCCCCGGTAGTCTAGGAGCAAGGGGTTTTGAAAACTGGTCGAGTTCAATACCATGTCTACCAATATTTGTTACCATGAGGTGTTAGGATAGACCCTCTAGATCACTGCTGGGGGGGTATTGGACTCAAATTGTAGGGTACGTTTTCATTTAGAGGTCACGAAAGGTGACACAAGGGTAAAGAAAATTCTTTGATCTTGTTGAGAGATATTACTCGTCTGATGACAAGGATTAAGAAAGTGTATAGTTTATTCTATCTACGATCTATTGTTATAAAGTTATCTCACAAAAACCTCAATTTTAGGCAAAATGACATGCTTTTGGTTGTACGTATGTTTATAAACTGTACATTTGTGTGTAAATTGAGGGCGCTACTTACATTATTTTAAATTTAAATTGGCTAAATAATTTGAGTCATTCCTTACATTTCATGATAAATTTTGTTTTTGAAAATGTCCTTGTCATTTGTTACTCTTTTTCTGATGTTCTAATACCATTATGCAAGTGTCTACCCTTGTAAAGATGCAAACAAGATTTAAGATAAATAGCTCCATCATTGTTCAACTTTTGTTAAAAATGACTACAGTTTTACATGACATCAGACAACCGTGGCGAGCACACAAGTTTAAAATAAATCTTACTACTATGTTTTGCATTGTATGTAACGTTTTCTTGTAATGTACAGACAGACCTGAAAACCACGAAGAACATGCATACTCATAATGACATAAAATCAGGGCAGCTATGCTCAGCGTTTAGAGCACGGAGGCCTAGCGGAACGGGCAGTGACTCATAATCGGAAGGTTGCAGGTCCGAGTCCCGGCGACGTCATCGTGTTGTGCCCTTGAGTAAGGCACTTTATCTCGATTACTCCTCTCCACCCAGGTGTTTAAATGGGTACCGGCATTCTTAAATGCTGGGAAGGTAACAGACTCGCTGTAGAGGGGGTGTAGCGATCCCCCTATAGCAACATTACATGGAGGAGTCTGGCCAAATCGCCAATGAAAGAGAGACGGGCACTCCGATCACTGTTTATACAGGATCGTCTCCTTTACCTTTACCTTATGCTCAGCTTTTTACGGGCCTTTTCATTATACTTATAATATATATTTTGGTCTGTCTGAAAGAGGCCTTAGGAAGAGAATTTTGTCAATTGCATCAAGGCATTTCAATCGAGACTTTAAACCTTTCATGACAACACTCCGCGTTCCTCCATGCACGCTCTAAAGGAACGCGTATAATACTGTTCTCACAACATTAAAAAAAAATGTTGTTTTATGTTTCGAACTTACAATATGTGTTGTACAATATAAATGCACTAAATATCATGATTATAAGCATAATTAAAACTTATCATCCATAGTATATATATATATATATATATATATATATATATGTATAGGCTACATTCTTAAATAATGCCATAACTTCTTCTTTTTGTACTTGTCTTATGTATGTAATAAAATCATTTTCTAACATCATGCATAATTATTATAAAATTGTCATTCTTACGACTTCTCATTCTTACTTTCACAAATTTGTAGACTTTGTGATATACCAACCTATGATGCATTACTCTGTGGCATATCCACATTTTCCAAATATAAAACAGTCTTTTTCACACGAAAAATGCATATTACGAATAGATCTCTTACCTTACACAGGTATTGTCCGATTTTTCTTGGTCTGTTTTGCATAACAACCCTATGTCAGTCTTACAATTACACTCCTATGTTTTCAACAATCCTTGAAGCAAACTTTGTAAATAATGATATTTACTTAAAGTGGAGGCCTATGTAGCTGGTATGAAAAGTCGACGATCATTTGAAAATGTTGACCTTTCATTTTGAAGATATATATTTTCATTTGGGTGTTTTGGAGACAAAAACTATATCTTCAATACAAAAGGTCAAAATTTTCAATTATCCTTGGCTTTTTGTCCCAGCTACATACACTTTAATTACATCACTTAGATTTAAAAAGTTTACTTCGAAAACTGTTAAATATAAACAATATAAATTTTTAATCATTTGTCAAACAATGTAAATTATATCGCGAATATCAAAACATCAAAATTATTTGATATCAGAACAACATTCTTAGTATTCAGAATGCAATTCCGTATGTCTGATGTGCTCTCATGTTATGTCAAACATTTACAATACCCTACATCATTGAGTGTTTTCTTTGGTACGCCCATTTTTATTTATAGGAATTTTTATTTGTAATTGATGTGAAATGTCTGTAGTAAAATAGATTTTATCTTTACATAATTATATAACTTTTCAAAGGAAATAAAGACACATTATTACTGGTAAATTGAAACAATAAGTAAAAGTACGAATTTGCTTTTTAAAAAAAGTCGGCGTTGGAATATAGCGAACGAGTTCCTAGACGATAACACAATGTGAAATATTGTAACATGAAAATTAATTTCAATAAACGAATAATGAAATGATTTCGCATTCTGCGAGCATCTTCTATCAGTAGAACATCTTACATTCTTTAAACAATTTGCTTTTTACAACTTGCTGCCACTTATCTATGATATAATGCGCACATTTCCCTACTAAAAATAAATTTTTGTCATACATTTGAAAATATTGACACATTTGCCCTAATTCTCATTAACATTGATGCCATTCAGTTTATAACAATTAAGGTTGAAAAACAATCAAAATCATCCTCACTAAATCTTCTCTTATTGGATTTTGATACACAATGGGGAAATGGTAGATCTTGATAGATAGTGAAAGTATTATCACTATTATTATTTAATTGCTGTTTGTTATAAGCAACTATACTTTCTTTAATACATTTTATATATGGATTATGGTTTTGTTTCGAGTAGATATGTTCAGCGACTTTTTGTGAAGCGCGATGATTTTGTTACACTATAAAAGGATCAGTACCATGCTGAAGCAAAACATCACAAACTTGCGATTTTGTATTTTTGGAAGAAGCATCAGTGTACTAACTAAGGGAGACACTGCTGCAGTGTCGGGGAGCTGAAAATTACCTTTGCCAACACCTGCAACCCCGGTTGCAAAGAATCAGTGATGTTTCTGGTGTTGGATTTCCCTTTGGGTGCTCCCAGGAGGATACATGTTTAGTGCTGAATATTGTATAAAGAGTATAGGAAGTGTTTCATGGCTTTGATAGGTTAGGGTTAATACTGGTCTCTCAAGAGCACTTTGTGAGTTATGTGCCGGCTGGACTTGTTCCTTAAACTGCTGGAGAACAGTGCGGTTAGACCATGTGTTGTATTCTGGTAGGTTTAGTCTTAGTTCCAAGGTGTTCTGCCATGTCTCACTTTACTATAGCCTTTATCCATTCAGTGTCCACTCAGTATCCTTCATCTAATCCAGCTATGGTTCAAATAGTTTGGAACCACCTATTCCAATGGCGGATGAAGAGTACAACTCTCAACGGCTAAAGAGCGGACGAGAATGATTATGTCATTCCAACGGTCAACAGGATGGTGTTGAACATGTCACCATAGGTCAAATAACTTCACTGGCCAACGTGTTCCGGGCCAGGGGCGTGCCACTATAAATATGTGGATTTCGGCTGCTGTTGCCTCCGGAAATATGCTGTTCAGGGCTGATCACCCGTTCAGTTGCCAGACACGGACTAAAATAAGTCTGGCAAACTAATGATTACGAAAACTACAAACAAATATCCAAATACTAGATCGAAGGTAGCTGGGCAGACGTCTTCTTCTGACTCTATGACGGGCCAGCGGGAACCTGGCACACCATCACAGACTGTTGGTCCTGATATGTCTCGTCTACCTACCTTCAAACCACTTGTAGTATCCACCTACAATGTGCGTACACTACACCAACAAGGAAAAACCCATCAACTATTTACGGGTTGTAGCGATGCAGGCGTCGATATTGTCGGTGTGCAAGAACACCGTCTTATTACATCATCCCCCACTGACGAGTTATGGTCAGACGACAAGAACTGGGTACTTATTTACAGTTCTGCCACAGACCAGAGGCAGGGAGGTGTTGGACTTCTAATGTCAAGGCACATCCATAGGTGTCTTCAGAGCGTGCAGACCATTAATCAAAGAATACTAACAGCTTCATTTAATGGGAACCCCCAGCTTACAGTTACAATTATTTATGCTCCAACTGAATCAGCAACCTCAGGAGAAAAGGACAGTTTCTATAATCCACTAGAAGACCATCTTGAAAAGGTGAAGAGGCACAACATCCACCTCGTCATTGGTGATTTCAATGCCAGAATTGGCCAAGATAGCCATGTATCTCATCCAGCTGTGGTTGGTCCTCATTGTTTTTACGACACAACAAATGACAATGGAGAGAGACTAGTGAATTTATGCCAGGAATTCAAGCTCCGTCCTTCACAATCAAGATTTCCCCAACCCAAAAGTCGTCTCTGGACATGGATGCACCCAACGGGCTCAAAACACCAACTGGACCACATCCTTGTCAACAGCAAGTGGGTTAATTCCCTGCGCAATTGCAGAGCTTATAACTCTGTAGAGCTGGATTCAGACCATCGAATACTCAGCATACGACTGCACACCAGTCTCCGAACCACCAAAGGTAAACCTTGTAAGAGGCCTAAGTACAACTGGAAGAAGCTGCTTCATGCTCCTACTAAGAACCGTTTCCAGATTGAACTTTCAAACAGATTCCAGGTCCTCCAGTGTGACGACAACGACCAGTCACCAATTTCTGAGAGGTATGAAATGTTTGAGAAAGTAGTCGAAGAAGTCGCGGAAGAGGTTGTTGGAAAATGTAGCCCTTGTGGAATGCCAAGCTGGGTGACAGACAAGACCCTCAAGTTAAGATCAGAAAGAGATGCAGCCAAGAAGACATATCTACTTGTTAGAACTCACCATGCCAGAGAAGTGTGGAGAAAGCTCAACACCCAGCTCAACGAGTCATATAGGGCCGATGAACTTGCCTCTATACACAGGCAGATGGAAGACCTGCAAGTAGCAAATGAAAATGGCAATTACAACACCACATGGAAAATAATCCATGACATCTCGGGGAAGAAGAAGAGATCAAATCCCAAAGTGAAGAAGAGAGATGGGTCAATCCCCTCAAGCGACAAAGAACTACTTGCTGAGTGGAAGGACTACTTCTGTGCCCTGCTGAACAATGACAATGGACCACCAACATCTGATCTCCCACCACCCGCCGACCAGGACTTGCCTATTTGTGCTGGTCCCCCTACCCTGGAAGAGACAAGAAAAGCCATTCAAGCAATGAAAACAAACAAAGCTGCTGGACTGGACTGTGCGATTACCGCTGAGGCACTCCAGGGTGGTGGTGAAGCTATGGTAGACATCATCCATAAATTCTGCGTAGAAGTTTTTACAAAGCTTACGCCACCAGAACAGTGGATTACCAATGTTATTGTTCCCCTTCCAAAGAAAGGAGACCTCAGCCTCATGAACAACTATAGAGGAATCACACTGATGTCAGTTGCAGCTAAGGTGTACAATAGGATCCTACTGAATAGAATCAGGGACCATGTTGATCCTGTAATAAGAAGTAACCAGGCCGGATTTAGACCAGGCAGAAGCTGTGCACAGCAAACGCATATCCTCCGTAGAATCATGGAGGCTTTCCATAGTTACCAACTTCCACTAACTATAACATTCATTGACTTCAAGAAAGCCTTTGATTCAATCAACAGGAAGATGATGTTTTCTGTTTTGCGGCACTATGGTATCCCTGAGAGCATCGTAAAGGCAATACGTGTACTGTATACTAATTCGCAAAGTGCCGTATTGGTAGATGGCAACATCTCGGATCCCTTCCTAGTGACTACTGGAGTATTGCAGGGGGATGTTCTGGCCCCATTCCTATTCATTGTTCTCATCGATTATTTGATGACGATGGCTACCGAGGGAATAACAGCGGTGTTGAAACACACCCGCGTCGCTCCAGGCGTTATCCTGCCAAGGTTTTGAACGACTTGGATTTCGCTGACGATATTGCCTTGCTTGAATCTTCCATCCCGCGGGCACAGGCACAGCTGACCAGAACAGCGGCTGCAGCAGAAAGCCTGGGTCTCATCATCAGTGTTCCCAAAACTGAGTACATGACCATCAACTGCAATCCTCAGCCACCACTCCAAGTATACGGAGAACCCATCAAGTATGTCACTGATTTTAAATATCTTGGTTCCATGATGGGCTCTAGCATCAGTGACCTCTCCCGACGGAAGGCGCTTGCTTGGTATGCATTTTGGAAACTGGAGCATCTGTGGAGAAGTCCAACAATCACTGTTGCAACAAAAGTCAAGCTGTTTAACACCACTTGTGTTACAGTATTGCTCTATGGCTGTGAGTCCTGGGTGATATCTACTGATATGGAAAATAAGATCAACGCTTTTGTTACAGGATAATGCTGAACATCAAGCGCACCGACCATGTTAGTAATGAAAGGGTCTATGCCATCACCAACACTGTGCCTCTTATCAACTCTGTCAGATCACAACAACTACGATTCCTGGGACATATCCTGAGGATGCAGGAAGATGAACCATGTAGAAGATATGCTCTCTACACCCCATTACATGGTAAAAGAAGACCTGGAAGGCAAAGAACATCCTACTTGTCTTATGTGCAAAAACTTTTGGGGGATTTTGACAACTTTCTACTGCCAGATGCCATTGCCACTTTGGCTTCAGATCGTAGTACATGGAGAAACTTTGTAGTCGCCTGCTTCGCAGCCGAACGAAATGAAATGAACTAATGAAGTGAACAAATGGCAACGTAATGGTAAAAGCAATCTGACAAAATCTGATATAAAAAAGAAGGTATGCTATAAATACCTTACGTAGCCTGTCATTAACTTCATATGAAGATGAGCAAGTTTTCAAACTTGAATAGTGTAATCCCAGAGGATTCTCCCAATTATTAAGATTATTACAAAGGTTAAATGCACAACCTACCATGTAAAACGTGGGCGCCAGTACACGAACCTGATACCTCATCGTGCAATTTTGGTCGTCAATTTGTTCCCTAGAATCTAAGTATTAAACTGGTAAAATAATATGGTTATTTCATATGCTTTAAAAACATATTTGCCTGGCAATGCAATCTTTCATTTCATACGCAAGACAAAGTATGGTAAATAAAACGTTAATGACGTGAATGAATGAATTACAGTAAAGTTTAAAAATGATATCTGACCAAACCATCTGATATACACTACACTACAATACAATACAATACAATACAATACAATACAAAGAGCATTTGCGCCATTTCCAAAAAGCCCAGAGTGCTTTCAAAATGAAGACCTTTTAAAATTCCACCACTTAAAACTACGTTTGAATGTGCATCTTAAAATATAAGTTTTAAGCGCTTTAAAAAAAAATTTGTAGATGAAGATTGTCTAATGTAGAGAGGTAGATTATTCCACTCTTTTGATGCAAAAACTGTGAAAGTTCTATCACCAGCTAAGATTCTGGTCATGGTTTAGTCAAGACGAAGTCAAGTGTTGCAAGATCGGAGTTGTCTCTTAATACAATGATAAGCAATTTGACAAATATGTTGGTCCTTGGTTGTGAATACGTTTATATACAAGCACACGTAATTTGGCGTATTGGAAGCCAATAAAGCGATTTCAAAAGTGATCCAGGTGAGTGTTTTCTGTCGACTTCAAATACAAGACGTGCTGCCCAGGTTTATAAGTAGATGGTGATGGTGAGAGAAAGCCATAACAGGGTGGTTCGAAAAGAAATTTTAAAAATGCAGCTATTCTCAAATGTGTTACATATTCTTATATTTTTTAATAGAATATGTGGTGAAAAAAATGAGCGAAAAAGTGGCTAAAGTAACAAAATGGCAGCAGGTTTGCGTCAGATGGTCGAAAATCACTTTGTCCACACGTAATTCAATGGGATGTATCCGATTACCAACAGGGATGCGTCAGACATGCATATTGGTAAACACCATGAATGAATTATTATAATCTAAGATACTAATCCTCACTAGTCATGTCAGATGAAACAATGTACCCGAAATTAACATAAACATTATGTAGCAAACACAATGTTTTTTTTTCACCTGGTGCGATTTTGAATTTGATTGCATCTTGTGACTGCTTGGATTTCTAGGCAGGATTTCAAGGTGTCAAGATAAGGCAATTTACAATACAAGACATGACTTAATAACAGATAAAGTGTTGCGTTAATTCGAATTCGCTTCCAGAATGTGAGAATCCCACACAAACCTATCATAAGAAGTACATTAGAAGTAACTATTATGTTGAATAGATGTGAAGAACTGAGTGGACGTAATTATAGAACTGGCCGAACTACTTCCTAATACTCCATACCCCAGAGTCAGCTATACGTATACGCAAAAGTTTGCCTCGCGTACCACGAATGGCGTTTCAAATAGTTTTTGTATATTTTTTATGAATATCTTTTTAAGAGTATTTGATGAAAAGGGTATTTAAAAATAAATTGTGCTTGATTTGTTAATTTCATAATTCTTTGTCAGTCACGGAATTGAAGTTCGGGTACATTATTGTATCTATCATTAATAGTAAGCATGAATATCTTGTATTGTATTTCATTCATGCATATAAAATATTTAGCACTTTTGGATGACGAGGGTGTTTACCCATTATGCCTAACGCAATGCGGATAGTAATCAGATACATCTCATTGATTTGCGTGTGGACAAAGTGATTTTCGACACATTGACGTAAAATGACTGCCATTTTATTAATTCAGCTTCTTTTTTTCTAATTTTTGCACCACATATTCTTAGACAGATATAGGCCTATATTTAAAGTAAAATATGTAACAATATATTGGGAACAGCTGCTCTGAATTCCGAGACATTAAGCTTTAAAATTGGGTAAAGTTCTTTTTGGACCACACTGTACAATAGTCAAGACGACAAAGTATCAATGAACGTGCGGCATGATGACATGTAGGTCGGTCTATACAGTAGTTGCCTAGTAAGGAAATAAGGAAGCAACAACTTTATCTTGCCCCTAAATCGTGCCTTATGTATATATATATATATTGAAGAATCATGGTGGAATATGCTGACTGACAGTTGAAACATTAGTCGCTAATCTCGCCATTGAAGCACAGCAACAGAGACATGAGGTTGTGCAGTTGCCATTGCATCGCTGTCTTCTCACAGTCTTCCATGTAACAATGAGAATATTTCCTGCAAAATAGGAGAAAAATATCTCAATTATTTGACATTAATATAGTGTCAATATGGCACTAATAACTGTAGACCTTGTTTTTGTTTGAGTTTGGTTTCTCTCTTTTGTTGAGAAACAAAATTAAGATATCAGTATCATAATTATTCGTTTCACTTTTTTGTGAGTAATGTATATTTTTGTAGAGCTGTCATTGCCAATTCGGTATTTAATTAAGTCCACATTGCCTATGCAGTAGTTTGATTGCGTCAGAAAAAGATGAATATCGACCTATATACTTCTAGTGCCCGTTTCTATTCATCGTTATGTATTCTTCTCCCGTGCATTATTTTCGCGAACTACCCTTCATAGCCCAAATTATATAAACCTGCACGCTAAACAATGCATTATCTAAAACCCGCACGCTAAACAATAGATTTTAGATAATACGTGCTCGCTCAAATACTATAAATAATACTGCTTTCATATAACTTGTCTGTTCGATATATATACCATCAAAAAAGTACGAATAGGCCCTATACATTGTGTTGTGTTAAAATAATTATAGGTTATGGTATTTTTTCATGCGCACGATGTAAATCATAGGTTACAAACTGTGTTCTATTTTGCAACTATCATTGCCATAAATTATGATTAATGAACTCAAATAAATCAAACATCAAATGAGAATAATCCAGCTTCTATTAATTAAAAAGGGCTAAAAACAGGTGGACCATAATTATACAAGATGACACCATTACAAAATATTCAGCATTTTACAAATGGAATGCATGTAGGCAGCCTATATCTAAAATAGCATAAACACGTCCGGGAAACACACACTAGCGCATAATATCATGACCATGCTTTATAATACTGAACAAATTGTAAAATTCCACTGTCGTGTGTTTTAATAATAAGTAAGATTTTAAAGTTCAAATTATAGAACTTTAATACACACCTATGACGTCGCGCTATTGTTTTACCGCTCCATTATTGTCCACGAATGGAGCGATGATTACAATAACACGCCATTCGTAAATGCCTTTCTCTTTTTTCTGAAAAGCAAATACTTTTCAGGGGAAAAGTACTGGCATTTACGAATGTAGTGTTAATAACAATTGCACTTTCGAAAAGCATGTATTTGCGTAAAGTGCAGTATTGTTATCATCACTTCATTCATGCAAAACAATGATACGAAAACAACAAAACTATGATTTTCATTAATACAATAAATTAAGGAAGCGGATAGCAACATTTGCACATTATTGTTATGGGACATGAGAGCACATCAGACATATCGAATTACATGCTGAATACGAGGATTGTCCTTCTGATATATAAAAAAAAAATTTGATTTTGTGAAATTCGTGATATAATACAAATTTTATGGCAAATTATTAAAATGTCATATTTTTAGTAAACTTTATAAATCTAATAAATGATATGTAATGAAACTGTAGGCCTATGTAGCTGGGATGAAAAGCCGAATTGAAAATTTTGACCTTTCATATTGAACATAAACATTTTTTCCAAAAAGACCTACATTTTTTAGTGTTTTGAGGAAAAATCTATATCTTTAATAATGAAGGTCAAAATTTTCATATGATGGACAGCTGTTCATCCCAACTTCATAATCTTTAGGTGCATATCGTTAGATTTATACAATTTACTTTTACAATTTACAATTTTTAATAATTTGCCATAAAATGTGTAATGTATATATCGCGAATTTTTTTTTTTTTTTTTTTTTTTTTTTTCAGAGGAAAAAAACATTTATTCAAGTTAAACTTTAAATAGAGGTAAACATTAATCATACACATGATACACAATGATATTACATGATACACATGATGAAATATAATTTCATAATACACAGAGAAGCTCTCACACAACGCTATGCAAGTACAGAACCTCACATTATAAGGTTCTGCCACTACACATCGCCATGCAAAAACCTCTCCGCGTGTATGAGGGTCTAAATCTTATTCTCTACAGAGTGAATTGAAAATGCCCCATCTTTTATAAAATATACCAATATTATTATTACATATGTAAATATATTTTTCTAATTTATAATGATTTTGCAGTTCTTTCTTGAAAATGTGGATCGAAGGGTTATTTTCTTTCATTTTCATTTTATATATATGGAATCTGCATAAAATTAGAATCAAATCCAGAATAATATAGCTAGGACCAACGCCAACAAGAAGATTATCTTTTTTCCAAGAGAGGTTTATATTAACTTTGTTTTCGATCCACCTTTTCACATCATCCCAAAATTTCTTAACCACATGACAATCGCAAAACATATGAATCATAGTTTCATTCTCCTCCAGACAGAAGGTACACAGACTGGAATCTTTTATCCCTATTTTAAATAAAAAATGCGTTTGTACCAAGGATTCTGTGAATTATTCTGAATTGAAACCACCTGAGTTTAGTACTTATTGTACATTTGAAGGGTGTATTAAAAATAACATTCCATCTTGAAGGATCAAATGTAGCTTCAAGCTTTTCTTCCCATTTTTGTACATATTTACGAACAATTGGTTTTCTCGAAACCAGAATATTATATATTCTTCTGGAACCCTTTCTATCTTTAAAGAGGACATCAAAGTGAAATGGAATAGTAGGGTAAACAAGAGTATCACCAGGTTTGTCAAAGAATTTTGGAAATGACTTTTTGATCGCCAATATTACACCACCGTACTCAACAAAATTTGTGCGAACATGAAAAGTACTCGTAAAATCCTCCAGCGAGAGGAATCCCCCTCTCTCATTTAAAAGATCATTTACAAGATCAACACCATTACGAACCCAATGCTGGTAATACAAACTTTGTTTACCCACTTTAATGTTTTCATTGTACCAAAGTGAACTTTTCAGTATCTCCTGTCTGGTAGTTGGTTGATGACAGTTAGAAAAACTAAACCATGTCAAAAAAACATCTTTCCAAAATTGATTCGGTTTATCATTGTTGTTATTCATGAAATTCATAATATTAATAGATCCACCCTCAATGTCCTGGATACGATTTATACCTGTTGTCTTAAGAAAGAGTTTTGCCCACTCTGTCTCCGTATTTTTAATGATTCTACGGATCCAGGTTATTTTTAGCGCATCTATATATGACTGGACATCAACCATTCTCACACCTCCTTGACCGTAGTCTTGTATCATTTGATTTCTTGTAACCTTATCAATACCTTTCCATATAAATTTATATATTATTTGATTTAAATCTTTTATTAACTCGTATTGTGGATTAGGCAAAGTTAAAATCAGAAAGGTAAGCTTCGATAAAATAAGTGATTTAACTATTGTTACACGGCCCAGAACTGTAAGGTTGCGTCTTGACCATTGGTGAATTAATTCATGAATTGACTCCATTGTTTTTGCATAATTAATCTGCACAATTCTTTCAAGTGACACAGTGAATTCAATACCAAGTGCTCTGAAACAATTATTATTATGGATCCATTGAACGTTCAAATGATCACAAATCGTTTCATTGCTACCACTTTTTGACCCAATCCACACAACATTAGTTTTGTCTATATTTACCCGTAAACCACACATGTTTTCAAACGAATCGAGGATTTTAAAAGCTTCATTCATTGACTTCTCTGTGCCATCAAGAAAAAGAACAGTATCATCAGCATATTGAGATATGAGATATTCTGCATCCCCTATTCTAATACCTTTAATATTCTGATTTTTTCGAACCATCATACCTAGAACTTCCGCACAAAGGATAAATAAATAAGGACTTAGTCCGTCGCCTTGTCTGCATCCTCTACCCACATTAAAAGATTCCGAAAGAAATCCATTTACTAGGACTGATGATGAAGCTTGATTATAAAAAACACGAATCCATTTTTTAATAGAATTGCCAAAATTGAATTTATCTAATATTTTCATTATAAATGTATGTGACACCGAATCGAAGGCCTTTTCGAAATCAATCATGAGAAAAAGGCCAGGAATATTTTTATTCTCTGCCAAACTCATCAGGTCGTACATTAAACGTATATTTTCTCCAATATATCGACCTGTGACAAAACCTTTTTGGTGTTCGTGTATAATATCGGACAAACAGGATTTTAATCTGGTTGCGATGCACGACGAGGCGAGTTTATAAGATACATTTAGGAGGGAAATAGGCCGCCAATTCTTCAAATATTGACGTGGTTTATCTCCTTTGGGTAATAAAGTGATTATACCATATTTTTGAGTCACAGAAAGTTGTCCATTTTCATACGCATAATTTAACGAACGAAGCAAATACCATACAAGATCATTGAAAAATACTTTATAAAATTCTGAACTAAATCCATCAGATCCAGGTGATTTATCACTTTTGCTGTTTTTAAGCGCATATAAAAGTTCTTTATATGTTATAGGGCCTTCAAGACTATCGCGCTGGGCGTTTGACAAGATTGGAGTATTTGAATTTGCAAAAACAGAGTCAATATCAGCATTATCATCAATTTCAGATTCCGAATATAAATCTTTATAAAAAATTCTTGCCTCCGAAAGAATATCCTTTGAGTTGGTTAAAACAGAACCATCTGTACGAACTATTCTATTTATTGTTTTGTTAACTAAATTACGTTTTTCCATGTTCAAAAAATATTTAGACGGTTTTTCACCAAGCTCAAACCAGCGAGTTTTAGATCTTATCAAGACCCCCTTCATTTTATCTTTACGCAGATTCTCGAGATCGTTCTGCTTCGTATTCAATTGCACATTTAAAGTATGGTCGCCCGAGGCGACCTTTGAAAATAATTGTGTTATCTCAGATTCAAGTTCTCTCTCCAATCTTCCCAAATCTTTCTTTTTGAAAGATGAGTAAGATATAGTTTTAGCACGAATTTCTAATAAAATCATTTCAAAAAACAGTTGATCATTGATTATAAACTGGATATCGTTAGGATGGATTGTGTTTAAATTTGACAAAAGATATGGAGGTGCCGCATACTTTTCTACTACTTCTTTTATAGTTTTCTTCACCAGATTAACATATTCTGTATCCTTTAAAAGAGAGTTATTAAACTTCCAATAACCTTTGCCACGTTCAATATCATTGAAATCTAGACGTATATCGACTAATGAATGGTCCGTACGATAACCTGGTTTAATATCACATTTAGTTAGTTTGGAATTTAATTCTGACGATATTAAAAAGAAATCAAGACGGGCTTGTTTCAGTGTATCATGTTGCCGCCATGTATATTTGCGTAGATCTGGATTATTTATGCGCCATACGTCCGTCAAATTCAATGAATTACAAAGTTCTACAACTCTTTTTTGCATTTGGATTGTTAACTCTAACATAATTGTAAGTATCAATTGCCTCATTCATTACCAAATTCCAATCGCCGCATATAATTATATGTTCGTTATCAAACTCATTAGTTACATTGTATAAATTATCATAAAACTCAGGTTCATCAGTATTGGGACCATATATATTAATCAATGTTATATTGCAACCATTTATTACAATGTCAATTACAAGCATGTTTCCTTTTGTATCGCACTTAAACTGATTAACTTTATATTCAAAATTATTATTGAATAGTATTGCCACGCCCCTTGCGTTGCTTTTATATGAACTAAAATAGCAATCAAAACCCCATTCAGAACGAACTATATTTTCTACATCTTTTACAAAATGAGTGTCCTGCAAACAATATAAAGAATGATTTTTCTTTCTTAAAAAGTGAAGTACATCTCTACGTTTTTTTACATCAGCTAAGCCGCGACAATTCATGGAAGCTATTGAAAAAGGTTTGTTCATTTCACTGGTCATGTGAATGTGGGAATCCTTTTTGTAACCTTGCTTGTAGACCTGCTTGTAGGCCTACACAAAATACACAAATCGTGATCACCTTAAAACTCATGCAAGATGACCAACATACGTTTACATCTCTTTCTTCTATGTTTACACCTATTGAGTCAAAAAGTAATGATATGAATAATCGATCACCCTCTCCGCCTTTCCTTACGTAACTGATTTTAAACATAATAGACATTTGTATCCCATCACAATAATATTTTTCACAGTTTACATCATGAACCTCTTGATTGATTGCAGTTTGTTTTCCTCTGTGTTTTTGACATCGAAAATACAACAGACAGACAACATACAAAACTGAAAAAAAAATAATACCAAAAAAGAAAAGAAAAAAATACATTATAAACAAAAAATTGCTGATAATGTGGGTCCTTTCCGAGCCAAAAAATAAAAGTACAAACATACATTCCGAAACAATGCATTAGCGAGTTTGATATTTCTGCATGTATTTATCAAACATACCTGCGACTGGACATATCTCTAATATAATATCGTATAGGCCTATAATCTAGTGCAATTTTTTGTTGTTGATATTTTTGTTCTAGCAAACAGCATTACAAAAACATTACACTGGCAAAAATGTTTTATAAACATGACGGACCGATCCTTGCAATACCATTTGTGGCCCATCACATCGAAACCAACCACCCCGCGGCAGAAATGAAAAAAGATATTTAAGCACTAGGATAACTGCTGTTTTTTTAGCTTTCAAGTGGCACCCTATTTGCTGAAATCAGATACAGTAAATATGATTTATGGGGCAAAACAAGCTCAAGTTTCTTTTTATTTTCTTTATACCATCTTCTTTCATTGTTATCTGCCAATGAAGTGGTCAGTCCCGACGTGATGGGTCACATTTTTGCCGCCATGTTTTGTACATCTTTAAGGGGGTACTACACCCCTGCGCAGATTTGTGCCCATTTCTGCATTTTTCTTTCAAATTACAGCGCATTGGGGACAAGCAAGACATGCATACTACAGGGGCAAGGACCACAAATACTGCACCGGAAATCTCACCCCAGCACAGACAACAGACATGGAGCCACAGTCAAAAATGAGGGAAAACCAACATTTGATCAACAAATCAACAACTACCCGCCCTGAGCTGCCGAATCCCCAGCACAGCAGTTGCAGTCCCTGCCCCCACAACACACACATCCCACTTGTCACCAATGCGCTATAATTTTTGAGAAAAATGCAAAAATAGGCAAAAATTTGGCCAGGGGTGTAGTACCCCCTTAACATATTGATAAAGTATAATATTACATTTACTATGTTCTTAGATATTGCAAGGCCAATATTTTGTTTTGTAGACTGTCTATCCCCAAGCATGTTTGTAGTGAACAATTACCAACCAAATGCATCAGTTATGACATTATTATTTAAACAAGTCAGTGTTCTATGAAATACCATCCAACATAGATATTAAGATAAACCCCTTTGTTAATTTTTTGAACAAATGGGTATTTTTAATATTACTATTTGTTTTGTTGCTTTTTTTGCTTGCTTTGAAAAAATATAAAAGAAAACAAAAACAGCAACAAAAAGAAAAGCTGTGTAAGAAATTAAGCAACACCTTCCAAAAATTTTTGTATTGCCACAGACATACAGTAAAATGGTAAGATTGCATTATAGTAAGTTCACAGCCATTTGAATATTTAAAAAAAAAAGTTTTAAAATTATGAAAAACTTTTTTCTTTCTTTTTTTCCCCTATTATTATAACAATTCGGGCATTATTTTTGTCGTCTGTTAAACAGCAAACAAGGTCCATTGTTATTTTCTCATGTCATTTATGAGTAGTAAAATCAGTTCTGCTGCACCGACCTCAGTGAAACCATTTAGTCTGTGTATAGTTTCCACGCTTCATTTTGGGCATTTTTCTTTCTATACTCTAGTATGACTTTAACCCCATCCACTCTTATCCGGGTTGATTTTCCCTCCTTCTTGAGATCTCTTGCTCGGGCCGCCAGCTGCCCTCTCTTGCGCTTCATTGTAGGGGGAAGGTCCGTATAACACATGACAGGTTTCCTATCTTCAATAAACCCGCGATTTTTCATAGCATCCAGAATATAGCCTCTGTCTGACATACACCCAAAGCGTACTATAACCGGGTCCGGGCTCTGGTTCTGACCATTCTGCTCATCACGTCTCCGCCGCGGTAGTCTATGAGCGTTAACAATAAACACACCCGATGCTTCTTCCTCGCTAAAATTAAAGTCAGTTTTAAAGACGTTCCTCATGACTTGATATATATCTTCATCTTTTTCTTCTTTTACGCCGTAGAAAAGCAAGTTCTGTTTTCTGTTATGGAGCTCTTGTCTCACAAATTCGAGATGAACATTAACATCCATGTTGTCTATTTTCTTAGTCACCTCCTCGTTATGAGCTTTACATTGGTTATCGGTTAGTTCTACCGACTCAATAAGGTCGGCTATTTTGTTTTCATTCTTTACTACTCTGGCTGTGGTGTCTCTCAACTGTGTCTCAATGGATTCCATTCTTGCATTTAATCGTTTGTCCATATCCAGTAATAGGCCCTTTAACTCTGCATTTGTAACTGTTTCGGGTTCAGCGGTTTCGCCGCTGACCACGTTGACCAGTGGAGTGTTCATACTGTCCGCCATTTTCTCTTTGTCTATCCGCTGTGTATTACTAGTATTACGACCAGCAAACATACTTTCTAGTGTCACCTGTTCTTTAGATAGGGTTTTACCTCTTTTTCCGGACATGTTACTTCTCAGGTTGTACATACTATGACTCCACTATAAATGTTGTACATAAAGCCTCTGAATTGTATAAAACAGGCTCGAAACTTTGGCCACAATTAGCCGACACGTCCTTCCATGGTGGTGCCTGGGTTGCCAGTCGAATATATCGCGAATTTAATAAAAATTAGAATTATTTGATATCAGAAGGACATTCCTCGTGTTCAAAATCCAATTCGATGTGTCTGATTTGCTCTCAGGTCCCACAAAAATATATATATAGGCCTACACGTGAAAACGTCGCTATCCGAGCCCTTAAACATAAATTTACAATGCAATCTGTGAAAAGTATAGGCAAGATCAAAACGGGTAGGTTAAAAGTTAATTGTATATACTTATTATGCAAGATGTGTTTTTATCCTCACTTTGGAATTATTTGGAACTTTCTTTCTACGCTTACTGTTTTTTATATCATTTTTTTGTTCTTTATATTTTTATACGTTTTCAGTGGCTTGGGACCAACGTTTAATTTGTTACATTTTGGGCAATATTGCTACTTAGGCCTATGTATCTGTTTATTTTAAATCGTTTGCTTTGGGCATGTTTAATAATGATAAAAGCCACAGTAGGTCTATTTTCGGTATAATTTTTATTTCACTTTAGTACATCTGATGTTTCATCTGATAGTATTTTGGCATGTTTGAATATTTACTTACATCGATCAGTAGGCCTATCCGATAATTAAATATTATAATGTTAGGGACGCTCCAGTTGATTTCGGGAGGGGGACTGGAAGTTGAGCTTTTATTTCGCGTATAGGAAGCGGCGAAGTTTGTTTGTTGTTGTTGTTTTGCCGCCGAAGTTCAGGGACATAATAGGCCTAGGTAAAATGGATTGTAATAAAGCCAACCAAATAAAACAAAGTTTACACATTTAAAATATTCGTACCTTACTTCGGCTTAAAGTAGAATCATACCTGATTTAGGTCCTTCCTGCGAATCAACGATATATATCCTCGGAATGATTCCATCACAAAATTATAATTACTAGTATCCAAGATAAATAAATAGTGTCCATAATTGCAAGGTTGTCCAAAATCGAACACTCGATTCAATAGAGAAGAGTATCATTGCTCAGGTATAGCGGCAGGTCTGGCTTTCTTGAGGTACAAAACTGCAATGATCTGCATTTAACTATTTCATATTAACCTATGACCATTTTGCCAATTTTCTTTATTATGCAAAATTGAGACCCAAACGCAACTACTTCAATCATGTCAATAGTTAACACATTAGAAGTGGGCATAAAGAACTATTGATTGTACTTCTAATCACTTTAATGATTTTACGAATCTACGTTTATTCAATTTGGGTAACAAACATTTTAGATCTTTATAATTCAAGAACGTGGTTACGGATGATTTAAACTAAACACCTGGATCGTGATATGATGGGTAATTCTACATAAAGCTGAGTCCGTGTATTTTTCACCCGCACCTAGTACGATCATTCTATTAGTGTATTTGATAGTGTATTCAGTGTGAGCAATTGATCAATTTGTAAAGAGCACCAAATTTCAATAACACTCCATTCGTGGAAAATAATGGAAAAGAATGGCCTAGGGCCTTCAGCCCACGGCCATTCTTAGCCACCCACGTTCTAATCCTTGGCCATTATCCTATACATAAAGTCCAGTTGATATTGATATATAAGTTTATTCTCTCATCTCCATTCACCGTAGTAGTGGGACGTCAAAATCGATCGTTTCCAGGTCAACTGTTTCAGTGCTCTCTGTGTTCGGAACCACGATATTAAATGATCACAATATAAAGTCAATTGGTTACAAACCATGCGTGAATAAGTTACTAAAGTATGACGTATGGCGCAATCGATACCATTGATAGCTAACTTATACAGTGATTGATTTTCTTGATCAGTTAAATGCTATCTGGTCAATGGCCTGACGGTGTTTTTAAAATTTAAGATATTTTCCCTAATATTCAAACTAATTATAATGAATGCAGCAATTCGTATTGCCTATTGTTTTAATACACTCAAAGTATATGACGGATAATGTACTCGTGCAAATGCATTCGTCAAGATAATCGCACTTGCCATGGAGTTATTGCATTTAGCCCTCGAGCCTATCGGCTCTCGAGCTAAATGCAATAACTCCACGGCGCGTGCGATTATCTTGACTAATGCATTGCACTCAGTTCATTATCCTTGGGAATAACAAACCCTTTAGAGTCATAATTTGCAATTTCGGTCGTATTTTATTTTTACTATTATTGTTCTTGGTTCAAAATATTTTTTAGCAACAATGGTCAGGGAAGTTTTTTGATAATTCTAATTCGAAATAAGTAAAGGTTTCTATGGGTTTACTAAAAGGTTAAATGATTTTTGCGCTTTCAATGCTTTTGATCACACTATTTAAATATTTAAAGCAAAATTATCACCAAAGTGTGATTTATCGCAAAAATAGCCCATGTTTTCGATACAATATAGGCTCTTTGAAGCCTTTATCAGTTTAATGCAAAAACCATATTAAATAAAATTAAAGTTGCACATGTCATACTCCGGGAAAGAAACGCATCCGAAATCCGAAATGATTTGTGACCTGACCACTCGTGTTCATGTAAACACACATAACCTGAACTAGACCAAAATAGGATGTAAAAAAATGTATTGTGTGGAGCACTATTATAGGTGATTTAATGTTTTAATTAAGAAATTAATTCAAAACTGCTTTGTTGCTAAATATATGTATACACAACAATGAACTATCAAATGTGATTTAACCTATGCTCGTGATATTAGACCACACAATAAGGAATTAACAATTAGCAAATTTGTAAACAGTTGAAAATGTTTGAAAACTAACCCTGAAAAAATTGTAACATTGGTTTTATTTCTGAAATACCTTAAAGTGCTTGAATAGAAGAACGGCACTTAGGGCGTTTACATGGACACAGTGCCATAATTCGCTGATTTAGTCATCGCCAACTAAGCCGCATAAACATTACGTTATAAACAAGCAGCACGAGTCACCCAGTGTTTTTCTAACTGTATTTTCAATTTAACAACTTCCAAGATTGTTGTGTTAGAACTTGCCTGCCATATTTGCAACTTATACGTTGCACGGCGAGCAAGTACTACATTCAGGTTCTTCAGTAAACTTACCTACAGCTAGGAGCACAACTGATATGTTGACTATAAGGATGAACACAGTCATGAGCGTATGTCTGTGGTTACTGTAGGGAACCTTAAAGTATATAGCTGCTAACAAGTTGAAGAAAATGGCCATGAGTGACAGCATCTGGAGCCAGTGTTCAAATTTATCTTTCATTGGCTTTACATATGCGTGAATTACAGTAAAAACAACCGAGATTGCAATGGATAAGCCGAGGGTAAAAGGATCTTCTGAGCCCCACAAAACTACAAGCGATGTTTGAACAAATTTACGCGACAATTCAATGATTTCCCAATACCAATATTTGGGTTTATAGTTCTCGCAAAGAAATCGAATGTGCAGCGGGTCACTGATAGGAGAAGGGGTGACTTTGTCAAGTAATGAGGCATTCGATCTATCACTCTCTGTTTTATCATCAATGTTATTGTCATTTGATGGTTGTCCGCTGAGTGATAAGAGCTCTCTTCTTTCGTCTTCCATGACTGTTGAAGCCGTACTGCTTTCACCACGTTCTTCCGTTGTTTGAGTACTTTTAGTTTGGACTTCACTTTTTTCTGTCGTAGAAACATGTGCCTTTATAAGGAATAACGTGCTAATTGGAAATCCGACAACGTACATGAGACCGATGTATGCTGCCATTTGGAAGTTCACATGCGTCGGACTGTTGCAGTTTATTGTGTAATGAGATCGTAATTTGGTAACATTGTACGTGCAGTTCAAGTTGGCAACAAGACAAAAGTTGTCGCAAGCGGGTGGCATAAGCCCCAAGATAACCTGGCATACACTTGGGAAGGTTATAAACAGCAAGACGACTACAGCGAAATAGCATTTTGCTCTTTGTTTTTTCATCCAGTCATGGACTTCTTTCGTAGTGTCAGTATGACGAAAACGACAAAGGTTGTACAATTTTAAAAGTACATAAACCGTGTATGGCAAGAGGATAGCCACAGCACAAAATGTCATACCAATTACAAATTCACCATAAATGTTTAATTGCAAGACATCTAAGAAGCAGCTGGGCTTAGCTAAGAGCTTAAAGATGTTCAGTTCTAAGTATCGGAAGATGTTTGCTAGCTGTGATACTTTCAATGGCCATTGAATGTTGTGAATAGATGTTAAAATTGCTCCAGCAATTTGGTAGTAGGCAAGAACAATTTTAAATCTGCCAACTAAAGTATCTAGAAGAGAACGCATTGATTTGTCTTTTTTTCTGTAATCCCAAATTGCAACACCAATAATAGCAACAACAACGACAATGCCAATGACTAGCTCCAAAGCTAACCACGGCCACGACGGGCATTTTAAGCAGTATTCAAACCATGGGTAGTATCTCTTGCTACAACTAGAACACAACCATCCTTCATAACCGTCTCCGCATGATGCATTTATGCTATCTCCAGGACACGCTTCAATTCCTTGAGGGCACTTGAATGGCTTAGGTATCTTACCATTAAATTTTGTGGTTTCTTTGTCATAGCTGTCATTGAAGGTACAAATATTCGTCACAAAATCTCCGTAGCTAGATAGGTCTATATAACCTGCTGTTTCATTCCCTTCAAAGTTCCATGTCCACCAGTACCCTTGTTTCAATTTCTGGTACTCCAAAGAACAATCAATACCTTCATCGGGACATTGTTCGCAAGCATCAAACCTATCTGTTCGGAAATATCCATCTAAACAAGAGCATGCGCGAAAACCAGCAAATTTAGTTTTTCAGTTCCTGTAGGACACACTTGGCAATCTTCAGCTTTTGTCCCCGGCGATTGTTTTAACGGAACAAAAGTTCCTGGATTACACTTTTCACAGCACATATCATCGTAATTATCAGCATCTTGGCCAATTTTATCCTGGTAGAATCCACCTGAAAAGAATAATTCAACAAGTACGTCATTGTGATTTCTGCATACTGTAATACTATTACTCTCCGAGCGCAGTTACCATCATGGCAAAAACGTTTTTACACAGTACAAACGATGGAGGGCAATCCGGCAACCTTAAATCAATATGGCAACAGGCCAAATCGATTTAGGTTGAAAACATTATTGTTTGGTAGCATACATTTCATTGCATTTCTACATGCATACTGATTTATACGCCCTAGCACTCACAATAATCCTGTTTGGACACACTACAGTTTATATGGCAAAATTAATTTGACACTATGCTTTCCCTCATCATCAATATTTCTCCTCATCTAGATTTTAAGTGTGCTCAAACTATATTTTGACAAAGCAAGCTAGTAACAATATATAGGTGTATATGTATTGCTCAATTTGTTCGTCATGCAGTCTAACTAATTTTTAGTTGAATTTGTTTATAATGATATTCCAAAATAAGAGATAAGGTTGCAGAATTCGGCAAACCTTTGTCCTCAAACTACAGACTTGACATTTAATATGGAATATTTTTCGCAAAATTCCAAGACTTGTTTGGACGGAGTATGCATAGACCGCACGGGCTAAATATTAAATGGGGGTGTGTCGGGGGATGGTGTACAATAATTGTTTGATGGAAAATGTGCTTTCTATATGTTTACATTATGGTGCTCATAATGTATCGAATTTGCCTAAAATAGCGGATTCAGGGAGGCTGAATTTGAGCTTTGTGGGGGACACAATTTCAAACTTTATGCAACATGGTTCTGTTATTATCAGATTTATTGGGGTTTGAGGTGATATTTCTTAAACTTCGTCAGCAACTGGCATTCATCACAGCTGAAATACACTTACAATGTACCAAGTTTTTTAACAGGGGAGGAGCTTAAAATGGGGCTCTTAGAAGCTGTACGTACCCAGAAAGTTTGAATGGCCCACTGGGGTCAAATGTTATAAACTTACGGTACAAAAACAACTGTGTGGATTCCTGGTTGTCCAATGAACTTATATTATTTCTTTGTGAACAGTAAGTTTATAACATTTGGCCCCAGGGGACCATTCAAACTTTCTGAGTGCGTATCACTTTTAAGAGCCATATTTTTTAAAGCTCCTCCCACTTTCAAAACTGGTAGATCACAGGTGCATTTCAGGTCAGACGAACACTTATTGGTATTCAGGTTCAGTAAAATCGCCTCAAACCTCAATGAATTTGATAATATCAGAATAATGTTGCTCAAATTCAGAAATTTTACCCCCACAAAAATCAAATTCAGTCTCCTTAAATCCGCCATTTTAGGCTTATTCACTACATTGTGAGCGCCATAATGTGACTCATGGAAAGCACATTTTATGTCATAGACTTATTTTTCACCATCTCCCGACACACCCCAATTAATATTTAGCCCGTGCCGTTTATGCAGACCTCTACCAGATCAGTCTTGGAATTTTGCGAAAAAGTATTCCATATTAAATGTCAAGTCTGTAGTCCCACGAAATTGATGAAAGCACTCAAGCAATGGGTTATTTATTTCCTTTGTGAGCAGAGAGTGTTAAATATAGTTTGTATGAAAAATAGCAGTCCATGATGCAGTCATGTCTACAGTAGAATTCACCACGAACTTTGCAGGACTTAAACCCCATTAAAAGCTATTAAACCAAGATAACACTCATTGAAAACAGCTCAACTGATTAAATCAGATCTTCTCTGGTTGTGCACATGTGTCTGTTTTATATGTGCGGTATCGCAATGAGCTGGTATTATAGCTTCAGTTG
This sequence comes from Amphiura filiformis, assembly GCF_039555335.1. NCBI lineage: Eukaryota > Metazoa > Echinodermata > Ophiuroidea > Amphilepidida > Amphiuridae > Amphiura > Amphiura filiformis. The sequence continues at coordinate 43,072,024 of NC_092634.1, forward strand.
GGTAACCGATTATAAAGGAAACGCAAGGAAACAATGGTATGTGGACCTTTGTTCACGAAATGAGACAATGGTCTGCTTTTTGTTAACCAGCATTCTTGAAAATGAGCAACATAATGATTGTTGACTTAACACGGTTTGGAAATAATTTCTTCATATTTTTTGGTGTTATCTGTCGTTTACATATCCTTCCAAAAACACCAAAGTACGAATATTTCCAAACATCTAAATTAGCTAAAAATTTAGGACATGTTACAAAATTATATTTTCTAGAATTTTAGAAGAATACTTTTAACATTGGCCGGTTATTTTTCACACAGCGACGTTAACTAGGCAATGTACTATTACCTATAACATACACTAAAACACCAAAGTACGAATATTTCCAAACATCTAAATTAGCTAAAAATTTAGGACATGTTACAAAACTATATTTTCTAGAATTTTAGAAGAATACTTTTAATATTGGCCGGTTATTTTTCACACAGCGACGTTAACTAGGCAAATCCCCATACTTCTAACGTACGCTATTTGTAGAGGTCACGCGTCAATGGTAAGAGCACTGTGTATTGTGTATAGGAAAACGGACAGTAACTGCAGTATGCGTGTGTTTTCTATCCGATACATTTCTGAAATACTCGTGCATATATTCATCACAGGTTGTAACGAGTCACCAACAATTTAGGCCGAGTCAGGTCATTGGCCTATTTTTAGCTTGGTCCAATTCAAATCACTCGAGGAGTCACTGTGCAAATTCAATGGGGTCGAGTCTCTGAATATCACTCGAGTCATTCGCCTCATTTTACATTGCGTCACAAGTCATGACTCGTTGATATCAGTATAATAAAGGAGTTTACAGTTATCTGGGGTTCACCAGATAGCCGTTGTAAGTATTTACCCAAGGGTGGTCTCTGTAGCCAAGGGGACGGGGTGTTGGTTTCAACTCCCCTCCATGAAGTCCCAAACCCCCAAATATGCCCTTGTTTTTGCTTGGTTTCAAACCGTTGACCCCTATTGGTAATTTCAACCCTCCAAATGAAATTTATCAAAGACGACACTGATTTACTAAATATGCCCGGTTTTAATAATCTGTTTAAAAGGGTTAAAACCTTACAGGCATCTGTAAGATGTAATAGAATTGCATCTTCGGGAATAACGATATGCATTTGGGTTTTTTAGATATTCTTACCAACCTGTGGGACATGATGTACACGGCGCATAGAAATGAGCATATTTGTAATGTTTGGCATAGTATCCAACTCGGCATGGTACACATTCCCATACATATACTGATCGTGTTTTGGTTTGGTAGCAATCAAAGCCCGATTCTGCAAAGGCTTCAAAAACTTCAATATTTTCAATTGTCAATTTGGCATCCTCTGCGTCAGTACTAATAAAAAAGCTAATGACAAATATAGACAGAAAGCAAAGAAATATAATGTAGACTTCAAAAGTTTTTAAAATAGATTATTTAAAAAATATCGATCTATCTCTCAAGAAAAAAACCCAATAAAAGCGATCTAATTTACTATTACACCACAACATATACACCGAGCTAGTTACAGTGACCTAAAAGGCTCAAACTAAATATGATGATCAACTAGTTAATACCCTCAAGCTAGCATAATAAAATATGGTAAAAAATTAAAATAAACCTACTCAGAAAATTACATACAAAGTACCATACAAAGTTTGATGTGATGACAGAACGGGTGCGTGTGCTATGTGTGTTGGTCGTCTGTCAGGGAAAATCTGTTTGAGTTGAAATGAGGTATGTAGGATGTGCATATGCTTGTGAATAATAGACCAAGCACCTTTGAAAAAAAGGGGGGGGGGTATGCACTGACAAAGGGGACACGAGTGTTAGGTTCCTTCGTCTTGTATTGGAGAAGATCAGCCCGATTGATTTCCCTAACCGCTGGACTTGGCTTTTGATCTTGTCAGTGTATGGCCTTCTAATGCTTTAACTTAAGTTGGGCCTCAGAATCTTGAAGATTGGAGCATAGGTCCATAGAATAGTACGAGTAGTACACCATCATTGTTCATACCATCTAGAGAAAAGATATAATAGACCTAAAATTTTCTAGGGTCAAGAAGAGAATATGAGCTTTCTAGGAGAAACTTACATGGTAATGTCTGGTGAACATATCGGCCACTGGTATAGATGTTCAGTAGATATATATCTATTAGTTGTAATGTGAGTAGAAAAACGATATATGAACGTTAAAGAGAATCCACGTTGTCAAAAAACAAAATTGGAAATTAGATTTTAGCCTTGATTGAATGATTGAATGAATGATTGATTGATTGATTGATTGATTGATTGATTGATTGATTGATTGATTGATTGGATTGATTGATTGATGGATTGATGGATTTAATGAATTTATTCGAATTAACAACATTAATAGATAACAATACATATTAAAAAATACATAAAAACATCTTAAAAAGAGGCAGATTTCAAACGTAAATGTTGTTAAAACAGGATAACCCATGAAAGTCATAAATAAATAATAACGTAGTTCTAATGGGGTCCTTGAAAAGGGGCTAAAATTGAAAACAATAAGCAGGCACAAATTTGAAGAAAAAATATTAAACATCATCATAAACATCATAACTACTGTTAAATTACACATACATAGAAATAAGTTAATAGAAAATGACTGATGCAGTTTCGAAAGTCAATGGATATTTTGCCAGATGGTTTCTGATTGCACAGTTGAAGTGATTTAAATGTTTTATTTGTTGTTGTTCTAGAAAGGACCCACTAGATAGCAACAACAACATCTGATGACGGCGTGTATGGTCGTACTAACGCACCTATGGGGCCTTTCTCGATGGACTAGACAATTTCCGTAAACTGAAAATGTATAATTGATCAATCAATACGTATTAGTAGAATGCCTTTTTAATTCGTAATTAACAGCATGTGAGCATGTGTCATGAAAGGTGAAGAACTTATAACATGCAGAGCCAGAGTCATTGGTGAAAATAGATCATATATGGCCGCCATTTTAAAATTCCAGATGGCTGTTGATCTCATTGTCCCCATATCAATCTAGCACCATGTTTATAGACTTGTTTGTATTGGCAATGTGGGTATTGCCACTAATATTAGACTCATAGGATATTCACAAGTCAAGTTATAGTAAAAAGTACTACACTCAGCACAGTGTTGTTCACTCTGCAGCCTTTCCGCCCAAGGTCAAAACTACCAGAGCGTGAGCTGCTATATTTAAAAAGGATGGTCTTACACTCAACTCTGTCTTATAGACGCAATGGGGATGGGTTGAAATCAATCAAAGAACGAGCTTTCCTGTTCATATTCATAAGTATTTCCAAACTTATTACTAAATGAATATACTTTTTTGGGCGAGAAACGCACATCTCGCGCTATTTGCGATGGGTTTTGGCCTACTTATTCCTCACAGCGTTGCAGAAAATAATCGTGCTGTCTATATCAGGAAACTACAGAGGCGATAGTATACATTTAAATTTGTAATTATTACTTCATTTTGATATTCAAACAGTGCTATAAAGTCGTCTTAACAAGGAATGAGTTTGTATTAAAAGAAATAATTGTTATACGACTTGGATGAACTAGAATTACTTGTATGCAAATCCGAAAATTGCAACAGATTTTTTTCATTTCTTTAAGATTTAGCGGTTGGACTACGTTAATAGCCTCATTATAGTTTTATCGATACTGGCAAAATACTTGCTTGCATGTGCTTGCTGTTTTATCTATAGCGTATATAATCTGTTAATGATACGATATGTAAGAGGTAGAAACCTTATCACAATAGTATTATTAGCTAATCCCATAACGAGTTACTGTTCAAATATTTATAATACGTTAACATGTTTTAATGCCAACAACACCCCTCACTTAACAGACATTAAGTCTCAATCGGCAGGATCCATAAGTGCTAAAGTAAATATATTTTCTCTTATCCTGCCGTAGTTACCCCATTTAAGTACTCTCTTTAAATTACTCAAGGTTGTGTTTGTATAAATTAATTCAGTTATACAAACACAGCCTCATGACTTAGCTCATCCCCTTTGATAGATGTATCAAATTGTTAGGCCAAGTAAAATAAAAAACATGTTTCACGTCCGGGGTTTTGATTATTAAGTTCATGTTAATTTGATGGAGAAACCACACTTATAATTCTTTTGTGTCAGTTCTTTGATGTTTAATGCACGGTAAGCATATCTATGTGCAAACATGGTAAAAGTGGCCCTACACGTTTTCTGGACGACATAACTTTTGAATCCAAGCTAGTAAAGAAACCAACTAAACGTCTTCTTTTAGCCAAGATATTACTGATTGTATTGCATATAACATTTGTGCCATAACTCTTTTACTTTTTCCTGAGAAGTCGAAATGCAATTGTATAAATTTTATTGTTACACCCTGTATATGCAAGGCTATAGAGAGCATCTCTACTTCCTAGACATATTTTTTGAAAAGTTATGACTGAATTTCAAAAAATAAAAATAAAATTGAAGAAACCTCAAAAAAGGAAGCGGGGGGGACATGAAACATGTTTATTTTTTTTTTATTTGGCCTTATACGTTTATGAACATTAAGAAACAGATGTATAGAGGATGTTACGCTTATGAACATGATTTTCAGCATTGTTAACAATTGCTAGTATGTCAACAAATGAAAGTTCTGTAATTTGTTTAAATTCTTCAATACTAAATTCTTTTGGATGTCATCAAATTGTAAATCTCTAGTCAAATTTTCGATGTATTAACAACTACCTATGTATCAAAGACGTTAACTTCATGTACAAAACATTAACGCTCTTTTCTTGTAAACATTGTATACCCATAGCTACTTTAATGAACAATAAATGTTCTGTAATTGTTCTTTATCCTTCATTTCTATTTGACTTTCAGTGTATTAGCAAGTAGATGTATATGTATAACAGATGTTATTAGTTTGTAAACACTTTTTTTTCATAAACATCATAGTAGGATACCCAAAGCTACTTATTATGCTAACAATGAACGTTCATTGACTGTTACAGGTTAAGTGAACGTTACAGGATAATATGTATTCAAATTCTGCCTGAAGGTTCCTGCTTAAATCGTGTTCAAGAATCAACTAAGAAGTAAGATTTATTTGGCCCTACCTTTTGCCAGTAAATTGGCTGTCCAGTGTATTTTTACTACGTGCCCGGCCTTATCAATTGGTACATAATAGCTCACCAATCTGAAAGCCTGTTTTAATCACATGGTCAGAATCAAATAGTCAAAATGATTCGGACAAATAGGCTACACTGCCATACACTGTACAGTCTCATTGCAAGATCATAGTCCTTGTCATTTGAGGCACGTAAAAACATACTCATTATGATCGATGCGAATTATAGAAACAGTTCAAACAACAAAATAACTACACCTTTATCTTGACACTTCCTCATTTGCTCGCCCTATTCCTTTTAATGGAATTTTTATTTGATCTTCACCAAAAAGCTTTGCGATATTATCTCAAAGCGGAAACCATTTTTTATACTGTGGAAATGAGGCATACCAACATAGTATTAAATTGTCATTGAAAGACGACGGTTTAGAAATGTCAAAAGAGTTGCTTCTTGCATAATTAGAAAGAGTGGGCATAGCACTTGTTCAGTGCGTAGAGGACCGTAACAGGCCCTCTCTGACATTATAAAATACACCTGTCCTAACCTACGCGCTCGCGGTCGTTCTCTACTGGGCCCCTGGGCTGGAACCAGTTCTAAGTGGCATTTTTAATCGCTAAAGTACCGAAAACTTAAAAATTTAGACGAGAAAAAATATTGATTATGAGGAAAAGAAGAGTGTCAAGTTAAATTTGCCATAGCTACACTGTATTGCACCCAGAATGCATTCTTGTGTGCGCTAGGCCGTATAACAGTATGTATATAGAAATGCAAAGAATAAGTTTGAAATGATTACTTACACCTTTCCTCCGTATGCTAGCCAGTCAAATGAATTATCGTCAATTGTTGATATTGGATTGTAGTACATGTGCCTGCAATGATAATGGTTAATGATATTATGTAGAGTGAAACATGTACCTAATAAAGTGTGACCCACAAAGGACAAATTTGTATTTCAATATTAAATATATTTTGAATGTCTGCTCTTTGTTATGGCTATTGCTCATCAACTGACTGACTCTGGCTTTTGTAAATAACAACACACTTGAAGGAAGTGCATTTCTGATATGTTTCGTAATCATCTGACATCACATTGTCATGGTCCTAATTTGTTGTCTCTTTCAATTCGAACAAATCGCATGCTAATCTTGGTATATCGTTACCTAAATCCCTTCGCCTTTCTTTCCTTTGTCTTCCTCTTTATTTGCTTTTCTTTCCCTTCCATTTTCCCATGCCACTTTTTCTTTCTCCCATTTCCTTCACTTTTCGTCCCGTCACTTCCCTCGCCTTTACATTACTTTACATTTTTTTGAAATGGATACTTACAGTGTCGTAACAGATCGCATTGGTGTCTTTAGTGACGTGCTGCCAACGTATGATATGTTGTTATCAAATAAATACCTTATATGGATGAATAAAATACTCAATCAATAAATTTACCTCCTGTTAGTACGCAACCCACACACCCAACATTTTCATGTGTTTGCTCTCCACCACGGACCTTTGGCGAAACTGCAACAAATGTCAATTTGCAGCAAAAACTTATAGTATCCTTACGGGGACACTACGTCAAAGTCATTTTAACGTTAATCGCAGTCGATTGCAGCTATTGCTGATAGGTCATCGTTTCACTCGTGACAAACTTGTCCGTCTTCGTTTGACAGCAAACACCAACATAAATAGCGTACCATAACCCACACATACACACCCCCTTGTGCCGGGTGTCCCAAAAAAGGTTACATGAAGATTTTTGAAAATAATCTTTGTTAACGTTAACAAAATATAAATGTCATTTTCATTACATAATCTATGTACCCTCTTCTAGTATCTCTACGAATGTCAAGTTCACACCGTGCGTACTTAGCTCGCATTCAACGCATTCCTGAGCAAGCTGTCTACGTGACATAATGTAACACGGGGTTCTACCGTCACATCATGCATTTGGTGGGGCATTTGAGTAGGCCCAGCTATAGCACGGTAGATGCAGTATTTTATTCTGATGAACAGATAATAAAATTTGTGTTCAGTTTTGCTTCAAGAGTTCAGTCAGAAATGTGCAATATAAAACAGCGGGCCTAAATGCGAAAACTGTTATTAATTTCTGTGCAGAAACGCCTTTCACCAAAAACGTGTTCTTCTCCTATAACCATCTTTCTTTTTTTGTTTTCTTTTTTGCCTACAAAATCGTTAAACAGAGAACTTTTGGCTGCATGGCCTCTCTACTACTACACACTCACCTGCTCGACGGCAGTAATGATATTATAGCTCTATTTTACACATAAAACATGGCCTACTTACAAGGTTTCCAACTTCGGCAAGTGTTTTAGTGTCGGTATTTCTGTAAGTCTATTTTGAAACAATAATCTGTCATAAAAGATAATAAATAATGATAATAATGATAACAACAATAACAACAACAACAACAACAACAGCAACAATAATAATAATAATAGTCTTCTTTCGGCGTAGTATTTACATTCCTCAGGTCACATGACCTTTGCCAAGAAAGAACAAGCAAAGGAATTTTGGTTGGGCTGTTCTTTCTTTCTCTCATTATGCAAGTGTTTGGATCTGATCAATGGGTTTTTTCTTCCCTTTATTCGTGGTCACACACATGTTTTGCTTGCTTTTTTTCACACTTTGCGAAAGTGTTAGACTCAGTACACATACACCCCCCGCCCGACACCCCCTCCCCACCCCCCCACATGTATCTAGTAATGCGGAGGTCGTTGGTTCGAGTCTTCCTGGTAGTCACTTCATTTTCGTGATTTTCATGCTACGCTACGATTTGTTCAAATTTCTTTCGTCTTTGTATTTGTTTGTCGAGCAAATCAGCTTGTAGGGTTATTTACGTCACAAATTTCTCTCGTAAAATATATTGTTCCGCGAAGTAATAGAATCACCGTTAAAGAACACGGGCGATCGCCCTTAAGTTTGCGGCATGTCACAGACGAAACCTGCATAGGTCTCGATCCTCGCCACTAGATGCTGTCATAGCTCAGTGGTAGAGCGCCGCGACTAGTAATTCGGAGGTCGTTGGTTTGAGCCCTCCTGGCGGTCAGTTCATTTTTGTGATTTCTTCAACACAAAATTTTCAACTTTCGACTTCTAAATTATTTTACTACTACTACTGCTGCTACTGCTACTGCTACTGCTACTACTACTGCTACTACTACTACTACTACTACTACTACTACTACTACTACTACTACTACTACTACTACTACTACTACTACTACTACTACTACTACTACTACTACTACTACTACTACTACTACTACTACTACTACTACTACTACTACTACTACTACTACTACTACTATAGTACTACTACTACTACTACTACTACTACTACTACTACTACTACTACTACTACTACTACTACTACTACTACTACTACTACTACTACTACTACTACTACTACTACTACTACTACTACTACTACTACTACTACTACTACTACTACTACTACTACTACTACTACTACTACTACTACTACTACTACTACTACTACTACTACTACTACTACTACTACTACTACTACTACTACTACTACTACTACTACTACTACTACTACTACTACTACTACTACTACTACTACTACTACTACTAATAATAATAATAATAATAATAATAATTACAAAGTAAAAAAACAATAGAGCTAATTGTAATTTTTCAAGAAATTAGTCCTAATTAATTATGCAGATTAAAAGTAGCAGTTGTACTTGTACTATATATGGACCAAGTTTCAGTTATATAGTCCTTACAGTTATCTGTTACCTAGCAAATACTGTGAAAATGTAATTAAATTGTTTTGCCTCGCTTTCAGTTTCCGCTTCGCTTATTCCGCCCTGATTGGAGTTAGCTGGCCCAAAACGCTATCAACGGCAGAAAGGTACACATTTTAAGAAAACTCTATAACCGTTTGAATTGGACAAATTAGAAAATGACAAAGGTGTTGCTGTTAGAAACAAATTGGCTCGATATATTTTTATCAAAAAGTTAACTTACAATGTCTTAAGAGATTTTAGCCCTGCGAAGACATCGACTGATACATGTGTGAGGTTGTTTCTGTACAGGAATAGCCCATTTAGCGTTGGTGAAGACTCCAAGAAGTTATCTTCCAAATACTCTAGGCGGTTTCTGGATAGGTCCCTTGACGTAATAAGAAGCGTTATTTTGACACATTAATTTAGGGTGGTGCAATAATTATGTGTACCCCGGGGTGGTGAATTCTCAAATTGGTCTGCCAAAAATCGCTTGCCCCCCTCTGACCGTGCAAAAAAATGTTTTCCCCCCTTTTGACGTGCCAAAAAATCTTTGCCCCCCTTTGATGTGCCAACAAATCTTTGCCCCCACCCCCTTATACATGCAAGATTTTTTGGAACCTGAATTTAAAAGCTTAAGTTGTCTTATCATATAGTGCGAGCGCAGCGAGCAGGAAATTTTGCATATTTGAACGTGTTCCTAACGTTTTCCTACACTTTTTAGGGCATAATATAGAAACGTTACCCAAAATAGCTGTGCCAAAAATCACTTGCCCCCTCCCCCTTTCGACCTGCCAAAAATCGCTTGACCCCCCCTTTCAACCTGCCTATAATTCACCACCCCGGGGGTACACATAATTATTGCACCACCCCTTATCAAACATTCAGACTTTTCAAGATACCTTCTGTGTCTGAATGTCGAGAAAATCAGAAACTAATCTTAAAATTTTATGTACTCAAACTATCATGATTGTTTTATAATGTTTCAACGCCAAGATATTTGAAAGAAATATTGTTATATTTACATGTGAGACCCGATCATTGTATTATCAAATAATCCTTTTGGTAGACGAGTCAATTCGGTGTAGCGTAGTCTTCTGCGAATGGCAATTATATAAAAACGTAGTATCAGTAAGTTTGATTAGTATACCTGATACTGCCTTTAAAGGTGGGCAATACGTGTTTATGAATCAGTCTGAATCAAAAGTAATAATGCCATATCAACTAGGCATGATTGCACTCTGGCCCAGCTATTAAAGTCCATAAGGCCTTTGTTCTGCGACGTCAATGCGCAATGTAAACTATGAAAGAAATAGCATTTTTAGAGAAAATAACGTGAAATTACATTTTTGGAAATAATAACCTTTGTATGACCGTTGACCTTGATTTGTTCTCGCTACCTTTGTGCTACCAGCCAATGCCTCTAGTGACCAACTAACATCATTGTATTATGTAATTTGTGCAAGCAGCATCATTTTGAAAGTATTTGGTTACATCCCGGAAGTAACCCCTAGTTAACCCCAATTCTTTGTATAACCTTTAGACGCTGGCTGCAGGCAAAGGCTGTGTGCAAGTGACGTTATGTGTTATTATGTGGAAGGAGTAGCATTTTTAGAGAAAATCACATTTTTGGCATTGACCGGAAGCGGATGACCCTTGACCGGAAGTTGATCATGTGACATTTGTGCCATTTGTGACATTTTTAGTGACCAAGTGACATCATTGTACTATGTAATTTGCGGAAGCAGCAGCATTCTCAAGTTATTTGAATGCCGGAAATAACCCCTAATGGACTTTTGACCCCAATTTGGTGTACAACTGTTAGACACTGGTTAAAGCCGATCAGCATTAGTAAAAGTTACGTTATTGTGCTATGTATGTGGAAGAAGTAGCATTTTTAGTGAAACTTTTGTTTTTGACCATTGATCGGAAGTGGATGATCATGATCATGTGACATTTATGCCCTGATCCAATGGTCATATAGTGACTAACTATGTCAACTGGCTCAAAGCATGTGGCTACGATGGCTCGGTCTTTTGACAGAAGAAAGAAATAGACAGCAATGTCCAACTGGCCGAGCTACAGCCCACAAAGCCTATGATCTTGATGCATATATGCAAGTGACATCAATGTGCAATGTAAGTTGTGGAAGGAGTAGAATTTTTTAGTGAAAGTCACAAGAAATCTTATTTTCAGCCATAGTGACTTTTGTATGATATTTGACCTCATGCTGTTCACGTGACATTTGTGCCACTAGCCAATGGTTCTAATAACTAAGTGACATCATTGTACTATGTAATTTGCGGAAGCAGCAGCAATAACTTTTAGGCACTGGCTATAGCCGATAAATGTGTGTAAGTGACATCATTGTGCTATGTAATATGGGGAAGGAGTAGCATTTTTAGTGACAATCGCGTTTTTGGCATGCCCAGAAGTGGTTGACCTTTGACCAAAAGTTAATCAAAAGTTGCCCCGACCCAATGGTCATTTTGTCAAACTATGGTCAAACTGGCTCAAAGCATATGGCTACGATGACTCATTATGTTGACAGAAGAAAGAACTCAGCAAAACAGATCCTTAGCAAAGCATTTGCTGTGTTCACATAGATGATAATTGGCAATAGGAATTAAAAATACCCTGTGTATGTCATTTGACCTCAAGTTGTTCACTTGTCATTTGTGCCACCACCCATTGATCCTAGTGACCAAGTGATGTCGTTGAACTAAGAAGTAGCAGCATTTTGAAGGTATTTGGTTATAAACCGGAAGTAACCCCTTATTGACCTTTGACCCCAATTCTGTATGATATTTTTTAGAAACTGGCTTCAGCTGATGCTTGTGTTGTGCCCCTGTTTTGCAGTTGGGCACTTTCTGACTATCTCCGATAGACAGACTGACTCTGGGATAGACTTTGGCTGTGTTGACACCATGGAATGTATATTCTTTCACATTCCCAAGAGATGGTAGAGCCTCCAAGGGATTTCATCGTGTCGTCTGACGATTGCCTTTTTAGACATGAAACTTAAGAGTAACGACTACCTATTCTGGAAGGTGTGTTCTTTGAATATTTATACGCTCTCCCAATTGGGATTGAGCACTTTATTCAAAAGATAGTATAACTATGAGAAAAATGTTGTTATGACGCTCCTGTTTTGCAGTTGAGCAATTTCTGACTATCTCCGATAGACAGACTGGCTCTGGGATAGACTTTGGCTGTGTTGATACCATGGAATGTATATTCATATTCTTTCACATTAATATATATATGTACACGTATATTCAGTTTGGACATTACAACTGGTACGGTGAGTACTATAATAATCTAACATACATTTTTAGCGTTTGCAGCGCTTAGGTTTTATTTACCTCTCTTAAAACTCATAACTTACAGTTTACCCAAATATGAGATACCATCGAATATCTTTCGGGATATTTCCTGCAATTTAGGCATAAATTCGATGTGTCTATAAAGACAAAAATAAAACAACACACAGTAAACATATATTAATAAACGGTATTTATATTCATGGGGCAACAAATAGCAGTTGACGTTTCATTAGTGCGTTTTATGCATTTATTTTTGTAAATGCACTGACGCGAATTTGCGTTCGTGTATACATGACGCGCGCTCATCTACGCAGCGCTGGCGTGTTTAATTTAATTACTTGAGGACAATGATGGGCCGCCAATGGTGGATTTTTATGCTACTTTTGATTTTGGTATTTTTTTAATAACTTTATATCAAAATACCAACGATGGTCTTATGATGTTTATGCATGAGGTTTAATCACTGATATAATTTTGTTGACGCATCGCAATTGTGCATTTTTCTAGTGAAAAAAAGGAACAACGGATCTTGAAGAAATAATTACAAAACATTTCAGTCGTGTCCAATATGAACACAACTGAAAACAAAAGTCCTCACTTACGTAACCAGACATAAATCTAAACCTTAATATGTTATGACAATTTGATTGATACGTTCGTGTGTAGAATCTTGTTAGCTTCAATCCGATACCACCATTTGCTACCAAACGCTCTAAATTGACAAATAAAAGATTGATACCAGGGTCTATTGCCATTTGAGCTGGTACCCATTTGGTCTATAATACAACTCGTCTATTACCAGAAAGGCTAATTACCACTTAGTCTAATAATAGTCTAATGTCCACTTAGTCTAATATTGTTTAGTCCACTAACCATATAGACCATTTGGTCTAATATTTTATTAATAACCAGATAATACCATTTTGTCTTTTTGCGCATGCGTAAATTGAGATTAGTCTCTTATGATAGCTTCCTTTGATTTAAAGTAGTTGTGCAGTGCCTCTTATTTAGTGCATTTATGATATAAAAAGTATACCATTGTATTGCTTTAAATGTTCACATTAAAAAAAACCAGAGAGTACAATTGCCAATTTCGGGCAGTTTGTATGGCAATCTTAGCAAAACAGGACTTTTTTCAATTGAATTCATGAATACAAAACCCACCCAAGTCCATACTTTGGCCAAATTGAGTTAAGCATGTGAAATTGTTGCTTATACATAGGCCGATCATATGTATAAGAGTTGAACCCAAACCCACCCTCTACGTGCGTCTATTGAGCATGTGAAATCCAGTGTGGCCTATACCCAGCATATATGATACACATTTGTTTTTTCGTTTTCTCAGAATCACTTTCCATGAACTTGGGAGGGTTTTGTATTCAGGTATTCAATTACTTTAATTGTTTTATTCTTGAATTACAAAGCTTTTATCACATGATGTCCTTTATTATTCAAGAGTACTTATATGTGAGGGTAATCGTGGAAGTCACAGGGTGGACAGTTACCATAGTAACACTCATTTACGTCCATTTTGCTCATATATTTTATATGCCATTGAAATTGAACAAAAATGGCAGAAGTTTTTGTTGATGTGGTAACTGTTTACCCTGTGATTGCTATATCTACCCTCAAATTGAAGTATTCTTCTATTATGAATAACAAGAAAAACATATGACAACTTACATTGAACCAACGAATGAACTGTTCGGACCAAATATTCTTCCTGACAAGTTTCGCAGACAATCGGATGTAATTGTACTGCAAACAAAAATTTAAAAAAAAACCTGCTTATTAAATGCCAAAAGGACATGCTACAGACTATCATAGCATCGATAAAATATCTTTAATTCTAGACCAATGGCGGCGGAAGCATTAAAATTTAAAGGGGGCGGTCGGGGGACCAGGATAGTCTCTTCCGATTTGACTGGTAATTTTTGTGTGTTTTGCTACTTGATAGGCCATTGTGCAATTATACCCTATTTGGGCCCAAAACACGGTGATTTTCGTGCTAAAAAGGAAGATGCACAGGGCAATTATTGTTTTATTTTTACTTCTATTGTGATTTTTTTTTTGGGGGCACGTCCCCCTGCAAGACGTGCCCCCCCCCCTCCCCCCGCTTCCGCCGCCTATGTTCTGGACAAATAACATGTGTCTCATCCAATATGCTATAGTGTAAGAAAACGCCCAAATGACTTGAGGCAATCGTGGGATGATCGTTCGCACTCAAATGAACGAAAATATCGTAAACAATCATTTCACATGTAGGAAAAGGTTCAGGATTTATTTCACAGTACAAATGTACAATACAATAACAGTGCAATAGCCATGATAAAGAGTATAATAACAAACAAAAGAATTAAGACATTTCAAGAAGGCCAATACGGTCAGACTGAGACATATATAGCCATCAAATTAAGTAACAAAAAAGTTGCATTCCATATACAGAGAACAGAGATACAGACCACAATCTAGATATGCTGTGGCATAAAACCACGCAGCCGTGCCGTTTGTTTCCTCCTTTGACTGAAAACAAACAACATTGAAAATTAATATCAATGCAATTGAAGGGGTGGGTGTAATATAGTCCTAACCCTCACCTATTTTTCAACCGACTTGTTACTGCATTCAAAACAGTTGCGTTTAAAACATATTTGTAAAGCTGGTGTTTAGTTCATTCTCAACAAAAATCATCTGATCATTGCGCTTATCAACACTATGTGCTATATAATCAGGAATATTAATGATTATCTAAACAGCATGTACAATCAGGTAACCCTATTGGTTTTGGATATGGATTGTCTTTAAAATTACATAATAATATCAAATATCGCCCCCTTTATGCTGCTTTGTGAAAAAATGAGAGCATTTTCAGCGTAAATGTGAATAAATAGCCAAATTTGCAATCCAATACCTTGGTATACGTGAATTGCATTCTGGGCAGGCAAGCAAGCAACAACAATTCCCGTTCGTATGACGAATGCTGACATGCGCGTACAATGCCCGGCCCGTATTGAACGGAAAATATTTGTTGTTGTTTTCGTACCGTTTCAGAAAAAAAGGAAACAAAATATATTTCCCCTTGCAATATGTACATTTCAAATGAATATAAAAAAGTTTGGGTTAAAAATGGAGAGGAAAAAAAAATCTTCCGATACGAGATTTTGAACCGGGTACCTCTCGGGTAACGCACAATGCCCTAACCGATTGAGCAATTCAGCCCACGATATACATCGTGGATTTTTTTATAACTATATACGGCATACCGTCTCGATGGTTCGCAATTAATTCCCTACCCAGAAATCCGAAGTAATTTTTATTTTTACAAACTGGTAGCCTGTAAAAACCGCTGTGTTCCACGATTTCTCCGGAAATACATCGACTTGGAGCGTCAAATTTCAGGATAGTAATGAGAAAAATAGTATCTATTATGTGATACCAAAACCTCATCAACAATGAAAAAAATCGGGGGATGATGCTGTCGATCGGGTTACGGACCTTTAAACGAGTCACTTCTATTTTGGGTTACACTATATTGCACCAACATTTCAGTGCAGTTTCTCAGATTATCTAGAAACACTGAAAGCTGAGTTTCTGTTTGGAATCACTGAGAACATGTTTTTTACATCCCAAATTTTTAGATTTGTCATTTTCTTATAAGAAATATCCAATTTATTTAGCGTTTCCAGGGTCTAGAAAGAAGGTACAAAAACAACAATATTAGTACATGATCTATTATGCAACATAGTGCTAGCCCTCAAATTACAAGTGACTGGTTTCAAATTAATAATTACACAAATAATTCCAGCAACTCACATTATCTGTTGCAAAACCCATGTACTTTATGCTTTATGTACTTAATGCATCTGATTTCACAACTATGTGGTCAAAAAATGGTTTCTCTTAAAACCAGTAACATGTGTTTTTGGAGGATTAGGACTATATTACACCCACCCCTTCAATTGTGCAAGGTGCGCCACTGTACTAGGTCATTAAATATTTATGGCAGAAGATGAATTCTAGAAGTATTCAGTCTCATACCGGAAAAGATCTGTTAGTTACCGTTGACCCGAAATGTTGACCCTGAAAACCCCATAGGCACTGTCAATGACAATACATACCGTCGGCCGCATCACATTATACGTATTTGCAAAATACGCATTTCGAGAAAATCGAATTTGAAAATTTACCGATTTTCATTTGCTGCGCATATAATCTTGATTAAAACATTATTGTCAATTAAAACCGGGTTAAACGTAATGCAAATATACCACATTTTCGATGTAATTCGGTTATCACTATCAGAGCATAACTTACTCTGCAAAACAATAAATTTTAAATAAAATACGTCATGCAAATACGTCACTATGTGAAACAGTTGCGCAAATACGTCCGTATGTGAAAAGCACAAGTCACCAATGTTACCGTGCAATTACAAAGTCGCGCAAATACGTCACTATGTGAAACGGCAAATTCTTCAAATTGCAGACACTACATACTGGGCTTGCGCAGTATAGATGATCGGCAAATACGTTGTTATGTGATACACACATTTCAAGATTTTGCAAATACGACATAATTAAATTAATTAATATCTTACTAATTAAGCCACTTTGAGGCATGGTTTTTGGTGAATATATAGAGTAGAACATAACAAACAAGTATACTAATTTTCTCAAAAATGTTAAAAATGTCGGATACGTCACTATGTGATGCGGCAGACTGTGTAATATTATGCGACCGAGAGTGTTTTGGTGCGGAAAAGGCATGATTTTTGGCATGCCGGAAGGGAGGATAAGCAACATTTTCAGTTTCAATATACAGTGGAATTTTGCATTTTTGGCACAACAAAGCCGCTTTTACACCACGTATTAATACGTTCAAGTATGCACGCAAAGCTGCCGGTTGCATGGAAAACATAGTAAAAAGCAAGGCCATTTAAGGTTTGGAATATACCAAAATTAAGCTTAAATAATCCAACTTTCAGCAAATCTTATCATTTAATTATGATTATTTTAATCACTATTTTATTCGGTAAATTTTTTATTTCGTCTATTTTTTAAATGCAAGCTATGCTTGAAATGTGTATCTTCTTGTCATCATTTTTATAAATTCTACACAGTCAGAGATCGTCGTCAGAGAGCCTATTGCCATAGAAAAATGGCGGAGTCTTTCCTATGTACGATATTTGGCTGCAACGCTCGCACTCAAGCCCACACAAGCTTCCTCGGTAGCCCCGATGTAATCATTGACACTGTTGTTTTCCGTTGCGACTGCATATTTCAAACCCTTCGCGAGCAACTGGGTTTGGGAAGTAGTCAGTTTATGCTTAGACTTATTTATTCAACCATTTCTTAAAATGCGCATTCTATTACTAATAGTGTTGCTCACATCCAATTGGGGACTCTTGCGAGATCTTCTTGGATTTTTTTGTAACCATTCCAACTTCTTAGAGAAACGATAGGACCATTTGGCTCTGGAATTCAAAGAACACAAAACTGAAGCGGAAGAAGCTTCCAAGAAAGCATTCACCAACTCACAAAGACAGGCCCATTTGTTGGTTGAAGTGTGGGAATGTATCAGTTTCCCAAATGCATGAACTGTTCAATATTAATCGTTTCTGTAGTGTTGTTACGACTTTCCTAAATGAGACCAAGTTTAAAAAGGCTGAAAAGTCACAGAGGAAAGTGTTGTTTTAACTTTGGAGCCTCTTGTACGTTTTGTAAAGTTTTTGGTAGATATTGATGCTTTAAAAAAACCCTGATTTTTAAAGAAACACATTGCACGTTTTATACTGCTACCTAATATATAGTTCAAGTCCATAATAATCCTTCAACAAATGTCCGACTGCTCTTTCTGATCATTACGTAAAATAAACTAGGCCACACGATATTAAGCAGCCTGCTCAACGAATAAAGTGCCGATGTGATGATCACGTGATTCAATTAGCTAATCAGAATCCCGTGTTTATACTGTAAGCAGCGCCAATTCGGCAGGCCGCTGAAGAACTTTGCCGAAAACTGTAGTTTGACCAGGACAAAACTCACAAACATGATCTAATAATTCATGCCTTTCTTTTCATAAGGACCAAAAGTTCTTAACAAAGCAATATTTCACACCACATACAGGGTGTCCCAAAAGTCTCGATACCTTTTTAAACCTTTGTATCTTTAAGAAGAAATGGTATACAAAAAATTTGAAAACATATTTGGAAAGAAGACACTTGGGCAATTTTTTTGGTTCCAAACTGTGCCTCCTACTTAAAAATAATGTTAGATGAATGTATAGGCACATAACGCGTAGTACCATACAGCAGTCATTCCTTTTCTGAACATTCACAGATCTTCTTGGGCTTGCTGATACAGCACGTCTTACTTTATCAATGTTTCGTGTATCGCCTTGTCTTCCTACGTCCATAGCGCACTGAATCACGTACTGATCCTGTCTTAAAGAATTTGTTGACAATGTTTTTATGCAGCATTTTGATGGTACTCGAGCATGTCCAGTGAGTTGATAATGTTCGTTGAACTTCTTTTGAGTAAGTTTGACCGATTTCTTTTCGGCATAAAACCAAAGAATGTGAATTTGTTGTTGAATATTGTAAGTCATGTTGATACAACGCCATTTATCACTTATTCGTGCATACAAAATATCAGCACTGTGCAAAAACAAACCGCTTGAATGCGCTTGAATGGAATGGGGGGGGGGGGTGTAGCAGAGCAAAACAATGGTTTCAACAGGACGGTGCGACTCCACACACACAGCCAAAGTGACTCTCCAATGGCTTGAAAATCGTTTCCATGAGAAGATCATGTTCCTCAAAACTGATCAAACTTGGCCACCTCATTCTCCGGATTTAAGTCAACCTGATTTTTTTCTGTGGGGTTATCTCAAAGACCGAGTGTATAGCACAAAACCTCGCAGCATACCCGACTTGAAGGAAAACATAAAGAGTGAGATAAGAAAACTTGAAACAGACACTTGCAGAAGCGTCATTCAGTACTTCACCGTCAGAGTACGCGAGTGTGTGAATTTATATGATGGACATCTTGAACATATTCCGAATAGACTACTTGCAAAACAAAAAAAAGTCCAAACTACGGAAGATCAAAATAAAAATAATGTGAAGTTGTTGGGAATTGTGTTTCAATTTGACAATGTTCCTGGTGATTTGTTCCCATTAACCATTTTTGTATATGCGCTATATTCATGCATAATGTCTTCTGACTTAGCATGAAAAGGGGAGTTTCAATGTGACAATTCAGTAATGATAGGGGTATCAACTCAATCAAAACATTATAAAATCCTTGAGATAAGGAAAATTACTTTACCAAGTCACTTTGTTAGGATTGTGAGCAAATGCAGAAGAGGGTGTTAATTTGACAATTCGTTTGCATTTAATTAAGTGTTTTTGTTTCTCCGGTTGAAAGAACGATTTTCCAATATGATAAACATTTGCTCGTATCTTCATACTACAACATGCAAATATTAACAAGTTTGGTACCAAAAAATTGCCCAAATGTCCTCTTTCTAAATATGTTTTCATATTTTCTGTATACTATTTCTTCTTAAAGATACAATGGTTTAAAAAGGTATCGAGACTTTTGGGACACCCTGTATCTACTTACATATACTCAGCAACCGTAAAATCAAACAGCACAGGTTCAATATAACAAAGATCTGGTGCTCTAATCACTCTGAAACATAAATAAAAACAATATAAGGAGCGGTTGATTGGCGCTTGATTTGTTTGTTTGTTTCTACCTATCTCTGATTTCGTGCTTTAGCTTTCGAGCTCAAGCACTGGTTTATAGTCGGTTTCCCCGTAAGGGCAAAAATGAAACAGTGATGACAGCTTTTAGGACATTTATTAGGCTTATGCGTTTCTAAACTTTGACATAATTATGTCTCAACCCTGGTAAGTTGTAAACTAGAATGCCGCAAAAGTTACGCGCGTTTTATAATAACCACAGAGGAGTAAGATAAGACAGAGCGCGTACCACTAGTCAAAGTCCCCGTGTATTGTATGGTACCAGTTCTCGCACATTCATGAGGGCCGATTGTTCGATCGTGCTGTGTCAAACAATCACGCCAGCGCTGCGTGCCTTCGCGTATATACGCGATAGAGCGTTGCGTGCTTTCGCGATTACGCGATAGACCATGAAAATACGCGGTAATTGCGTAGCAGTCTCGCCTGTCGCATTTCATGGAACAATCGGCCCTCATTATCGGATGAGGCGGAGACTTTGACTGGTGGTACGCGCTCTGTCTTATCTTACTCCTCTGTGATAATAACACGAAGTTTGCAGTATGGTGCACTTACACAATATCTAAAATTCTTGGCAGGCCCTTCAGAGACTCCTTATGAAGGGACACCAAAGGAACATGGTTTAGATACCTGCAAAAACAACCCACAGAAGACACAGATAACTTCAACACGGTATCATCATCGAGGTTAATAGGAGCATTTTTCCATAACGGCCCTGTTCACTCAGTAGTTCTTTTCTCACTATTTGTACATTCGTGATTCAATTCACATCAACAGATAGTATCGGTTATAAGTATTTTCCACGTTCAATCTAGTGGGTGTAAACTGTATTTTTGTTATTTTCATTATTCACCTGTTCGGCAAACTCTGATTGCGTATCATCGATGCGCAAAACTTTACTGCGCAATTTATGATCAAAGTGCGCAATCAAGATGTGCGCATCGAATACACGTCACCAGGGGTAAATACGCAAAGGCTTGTGAGATTTACCAAAAAGTTCAAGGTCTAATGTTATCTAACGTTTTTCAAACTCCAAGATAAAGAATCTATTACAGACACAACACAAAAAGAAAGTCCTCACTAATATAAACCCGTCATGAATTTACACCTGCTTTATGTTTTGACGATTTGATTGACACAATCGTGTGCAGCATGTTTTAGCTCTAATTTGATACCACATATGCTAGCAGAAATTACTAAATTGAAAAGATTGATACCAGTATATGAAATGTGGTGCATTTGTACAAGTTGCAAAATTAAAAAAGAGCACGCAGAGCTATAGATGTGAAACGACCGCTAGATAAAATCGATCGCATCTTCAACGCATATACAGCAGTAAAACATTGTAACAATCCATGCGTTTCAAATTTACAATTGAATAAATCGGGTACAGAGTTAGAATAGTCGACAGGGGCTCGTCGCGGGCAAGCGAGCTTGGCCATGATCGTTTTGATCGTTTTGATCGTTTTGATTTGAAACTTTTGAAAATTCACCAAATGGCATATACTGTATCAATCTTTTTGTGACTACATTATTGTAGTTCATTTTGTTCATATAAGGTCTAAACATGACGAACGCGAGCATAGACGATATGGATGAAGTGGGAGTCGAACCGACAACAACTGGATTACGAGTCGTGTGGCATTAACATCCGGGGGGGGGGCACTCAACTTTAGAAGTGACGGGTATATGCCTACCGGAGCGCGAAATAGGGGCGTATTGGGTACAAAACGTTATTTAAAAAAAAAAAAGGGGGGTCATTAGGTACAAACAAAAAAAAAAAGGGGGTCATTGAGTATAATACTTTGAAAAAATGGATCAAAATTCTATTATTTTGTTTCAAATTTTCCAAATTTCCAATACAAATTTGTTGAAATTAAGAATTTGAAAGTTTCGGCATTATTTTGTGGCATTTTGATGATGCTAGTCTAGAAAAAAGGGGGTCATTGGGTAAGCCGCAAGCAAAAAAAAAGGGGGTCATTGGGGTAGCTGCAACTAAAAAAAGGGGGTCATCGGGTATGACTTAACAAAAGGGGGCCATCGGGTATAGTCGACTTCAAAAGAGGGGGCCTATTGACAGGCACATACCGTCACTTCCAAAGTTGAGTGCCCCCCCCCGGATTAACATATCTTAAACTAAACAAAGACAAAGACAGTTACAATGGGTGAGCAGAAAGATGTGATCTGGCATGATTTCGCGCGTTGCACAGTGCAAATAGTGAATTGTGATATGTACCAGCATAAATCCAATCACTAATACCACTAGTGGTAAGCTTAAGCTACAATTTTAATTTGCTACTTGAGTTTTAAAAAACCGAATAACGATACTTGCAATTTTCGGAGATGAGAAAGCCCTGTAAAAGCTCCATCTTGTAGTCGAACTAACGGATTATAAGAAAGATCCCTGTGATATGAATCAAATTATAATTATGTTAAAAACTAACGCCACATTCTTATGTTTGCTTGAATATGTGCATCTTCCCGCCCTACATAATAATATTATGTGCAAGCATAGACATGTTGCAAACTTTGTCCAACATGCTGCAAAATAAGTATTTAAAATATCTGCCTCCTAAATAAACAGGTTAGGTTACTTACTGTGGAGCAGATTGAGATAAACAAATCACCAAGTCAAAGTACAGTATCTACTTTGTAATTTATTTCGCCCTAGAACCTGGGCAAAGGTGCTATTAGCTCTCATACTAATAATTGATATGTTTGTACATATGATACATACATGTTTATAGGCTTTTCAAATGTAACCTATCCTATGCAACGTAATGAAACAACAGCGTCAGTTGCAATAAAAAAAATAAACACTTGTCCTCTAATCAACGGGATAAAAAAAACGTAGAACGGTCTATGGAGCCTCAAAAGTCACATGCAGGAATGTCTACTTATGTCTAAATGTTACCAGTCCCTAAAAAAGCATTAATGGACACACCTCTAAAAATGGATATTAGGCTATATCTATAAACTTTAAATAACATACAAGTGAACAAGACGGTCACAGTTGAAGAAAGTTCCATTTTCTATTGACGATATGTTGTTATTCGTCAGGTCACTGTTGTAAGAATCAGAACAGTATATTAGTTATTAGTGTATTGTCCACATAACTATCTTATATTCATTTGTTCTAAAACATTTAATGCCACCTATGCCAGCGGCCCTGTCATCCGACAGGACGGTATATCGCGATCCTAATACACTTTGCCACATGCCAGTAAAAGAAGTTTCCAATTGAGGGTCTGTTGTAAGCCGAATATACTTTAATTATATGGCTCACTTCAGCTTTAAATATTGCAAACTTTGGCGCGCTTCGCGCGATTTGTTTCCAAAAAGTGCTATTGGAACGGGAAAGTGGGACGGCTTTAAATTTTGGAGAACAGCTGTTCAAAAGTGTCGAAATTTGCAATGTTGTGCCCCTTCTCGAAAAAGCTACGTCGTTGATGACCTCTGAAGTTACCTAAAGAAACGATATTTGCATAGCGTAAGTAGCGACTATGGCATAAACGGTTTTGCAGTGCACACATTATAATTATAACATCGTCCTCATTATGATACAAAGGCAGTCTCACTCTCGCTGATGAAAGATGGAGTACCATTTAAAGGTAAGAATTCATTTCTGTGTTTGGATAAAAGTTTAAATTTAGTTCATAAATAAATGAGAAACTCACAACGATGTTATAACAAACATACTCTTATGTATATGAATTTTACACCCTATTTTGACCCGCTTTTAGGAATAAGTACTTATATGAATACAATTCAAAATATGAAATTTTAAGCTCACAGGACAATTAATTTGCATACAATCCAGGTTAGATTTTGCGTCCAGGTTGGCTTTTGGGTGCGTTACTTTTCCGGAGTATTACATAAGCAGAATTAATTATTATAATGTTTTTGGTGGGTTTTTTTTTGCATAAATTGATATATTACGGTATATTCCTGAGCGTAATAAAGACGCTTTTTTGAGATTTGTATCCAAAATATGGGTATTGTTGCGATTAATCACAATTTGCCACATATTAAATAAAATGCATATTAAAAAAATAGGTACAAAGTGCCAAAAATGGTTTCGAAAATGTATCTGGCAATGAGCTTTCTACTATGGTTCATTATGGAGATAAGCCCGGGAAAAACGCAAAATGGTCAATTCAAAAAATCCAGAAAATCGCATCTAAAGTCTAGAAACAGCAAATTTTATATTATGCAAAGTAAATCGAACAGTATTTTTTATCCTAGACTGATGCCCTCAGTCGTTAACGTTCTGGGCTGACAACTTAAGGGGGACTATATCGTTGAGAGTGCAATTTTTTAACACCTGAATTTTTTTCTTTTTTTTTATTCTTTGTGGTAAGTTGGTTTTACATATAATTATAGTAACATCAAACAGAATTGAAATAAAAATACATTGAATTTGATGGGTCACATGACCCGTTGCTATGGTAACGGCCGCCATCTTGGATCGACAAATTCCGCATATTATAGGTTTGCAAACAAGATATATCAAAAACTACAAATGCTAGAGACTTGAAATAAAAAAGTAATTAATCTGCACTTTCTTATCTACAAAATGAGCCTCAATAAAGAGGTTCATGTACCCTTAAGTAGGGTTAATATTTGATTTAGTTTTTTTCATGAAAAACAATAATTATTGATTTGGTCAAGGTCATTAAAAATATGTTCCCATGGGAGGAACTTAATTTGTTTGGCTCATTTTATAGATGTTCCCATGGGAAGAACTTCATTTGTTGGCTCCTTTTATAGCTATCAGTGATAGCAACATCTTGGCCAAATTTGAAGGTGGTAGCCCCTATACTTTTCCAGATAGGATGTCTGCAGCGGTGTCACATGTTCAAAATTGTGTTTTCGAGTTTAATTAGTAAAAAAAGTGTGTTAATTAGCATTAATTAAAAGTACTTTTGAACAATTTTAGCTCAAAGTTATTGCAAATGGATGAATATACACATAGTAACAATGTAAAAATTGTTATTTTGCTGCAAAAATGTGAATTTTAATTGCAGAAATTGGAACAAACTACCTGAAATTGGCTTATATCAAAAACAATACAATACATAAGATAGAACAATAGAATACAAAAGAATTCAAAATATATAGGAAATACATAAGGCCAAGTAAAAAATAAAACATGTTTCACGTCCGGGTTTTCGAAAAAAATGAGGAAGAGGGGGCTTTTTATTTTCTATTTTTTATCGCAAAATTGGTGTAAATACCCATACTTAGAGCTGTTTTAGCGTATACAATAATGTCTGGAAAAAGGAGGAGGCCCTTTTTTATTTGTTGTTCTGAGAGTTATACCCCCTCTAATGATCACACATCACACAACCTTCCTAAAGTGTTTCTTGTATCTTAACAAGGCTATAGAATGCATCCCAACTTCCTAGACATATTTTTTGAAAAGTTATAACTGAATTTCAAAAAATAAAAATATATTTGAGGAAACCTCAAAAAAGGAAGCGGGAGGGGACGTGAAACATGTTTATTTTCGTATTTGGCCAAAGACATTTACCGCATTTTCACCATCCTTTCACACAAAAGTTATTGTAACTTTGCGAAGGAAGATCCCATTTTAATCAAATTTGAAGAAAAAGAAAGATTACATTTTAAGCATTATTTTAAATCAATATTCTCATTTTGTCATTTGAAAACATATTCAACGATATATTCCCCTTAAAAACCTTGTATTAAAACAGTGTCGGACTTTCCTCCAGAATCTGGGGAAAACAGACTGCACAGTTGTGTCCGAGACTACGCATTGCTGTCCAATTTAACCTTTTGATTGTGTTTTTAACGCGTATATTTTAGAACAGCAATCACAACGGCACGGTAGGGCACGGGCTCACGACCAAAGTCGCGCAGGAATATTTTCACGAGTCTGAATAGAAACGATACGAACGCTATTGTTTCAGTCGTTAATTCAAGCATAACTAATAAGATGCGCAGTTGTAAGCGGCGAGGGATTCGGTTTACTTTTTATCCATGGGTTTATAAATCACATGAATTTAAATGTATACATATTACACACCGGTATTACCTAGCTGGGGGGTTTACAACCCCCCGAGCTAGGTACTGTTTTACCACCCGTTCTTTCTTCTTTCTTTCTTTCTGGCAATTTTCTGGCATTTTTTGCTCTAGCTCAGACATGCTTTGACCAATTTTGACCTAACTTGGTCGCAACCATCATTGACCATGACCATACATGTCACATGACACTTAAGTTGTCAAAGGTCACAGAGGGGTCAAGTAGGCCAAAAATGTGATTTCAGCTAAAAATGCTTCTTCTCCTACATATAACATCCTACAATGATGTCACTTGCACATAAGCATCGGCTATACCCAGTGTCCATAGGGTGCAAACAGAATTGGGACCAAAGGTCATTAAGGGGGCATTTCCGGTATTTAACCAAATACCTTTAAATTGCTTCTTCTGCAACATATTATATAGCACAATGACGGCATTTGCATATATGCCCCGGCTATACCACACGCTTATAACTTGCACACAGAATTGGGGTCAAAGGTCATTAAGGGGGTAAAATCTTACAACTGCATTATCTGGACATCTGCAAGGGGTATGTGGCTCAAACTCGGTGACAACAAATCTTATGACCAGGGAAACATTTTGCAGGGGTCAGGTCAAAGGTCATGCAGAGGTCAAATTTTAGAAATGCATTTCTTGGACAACTGTAAGGGGTACAGGGCTCACACTTGGTGACAACAAATTTAATGATCAGGGGAACATTTTGGAACACTTTGCAGGGCATTTTCCACGCAGTAGTACATTATTCGCTTCGAATTTTAAACATAATGGTTATAAAAACTTAATTATACTTTAATAACAACTAAACTTACACTATTTCAATATGAATCGTATTATTGAACATGCCAAATATATCTGTTAATTTGTTGTTTTGACCATACCTATGGATGATAATAAAAATGGTACAAATCAAAATAATGATGATAATCATAATGCTTATAATTTACCTTATATAAGCTAATAATATAACTAATATAAGTACCTGCTGGCCTGCTATTTTTATGCCTTTGTTAATATTAGTTTAATATTCAAGTAAACATCATCTTTTGTTGATTGTTAAAGTTTGAAAGTGTTATAATAGTGTAAGTGTATATTGGAATCTGTGATTCACAATACGCTATATAAATGATATTTTATTATTGGTTTAGCAACAACAACGACAACAACAACAAAATGGTTTAAAAAAATAATGATAATAATAATAATAATAATAATAATAATAATAATAATAATAATGGACAGCAATGCGTAGTCTCGGACACAACTGTGCAGTCTGTTTTCCCCAGATTCTGGAGGAAAGTCCGACACTGTTTTAATACAAGGTTTTTAAGGGGGAATATATCGTTGAATATGTTTTCAAATGACAAAATGAGAATATTGATTTAAAATAATGCTTAAAATGTAATCTTTCTTTTTCTTCAAATTTGATTAAAATGGGATCTTCCTTCGCAAAGTTACAATAACTTTTGTGTGAAAGGATGGTGAAAATGCGGTAAATGTCTTTGGCCAAATACGAAAATAAACATGTTTCACGTCCCTCCCGCTTCCTTTTTTGAGGTTTCCTCAAATATATTTTTATTTTTGAAATTCAGTTATAACTTTTCAAAAAATATGTCTAGGAAGTTGGGATGCATTCTATAGCCTTGTTAAGATACAAGAAACACTTTAGGAAGGTTGTGTGATGTGTGATCATTAGAGGGGGTATAACTCTCAGAACAACAAATAAAAAAGGGCCTCCTCCTTTTTCCAGACATTATTGTATACGCTAAAACAGCTCTAAGTATGGGTATTTACACCAATTTTGCGATAAAAAATAGAAAATAAAAAGCCCCCTCTTCCTCATTTTTTTCGAAAACCCGGACGTGAAACATGTTTTATTTTTTACTTGGCCTTATGTATTTCCTATATATTTTGAATTCTTTTGTATTCTATTGTTCTATCTTATGTATTGTATTGTTTTTTGATATAAGCCAATTTCAGGTAGTTTGTTCCAATTTCTGCAATTAAAATTCACATTTTGCAGCAAAATAACAATTTTTACATTGTTACTATGTGTATATTCATCCATTTGCAATAACTTTGAGCTAAAATTGTTCAAAAGTACTTTTAATTAATGCTAATTAACACACTTTTTTACTAATTAAACTCGAAAACACAATTTTGAACATGTGACACCGCTGCAGACATCCTATCTGGAAAAGTATAGGGCTACCACCTTCAAATTTGGCCAAGATGTTGCTATCACTGATAGCTATAAAAGGAGCCAACAAATGAAGTTCTTCCCATGGGAACATCTATAAAATGAGCCAAACAAATTAAGTTCCTCCCATGGGAACATATTTTAATGACCTTGACCAAATCAATAATTATTGTTTTTCATGAAAAAAACTAAATCAAATATTAACCCTACTTAAGGGTACATGAACCTCTTTATTGAGGCTCATTTTGTAGATAAGAAAGTGCAGATTAATTACTTTTTTATTTCAAGTCTCTAGCATTTGTAGTTTTTGAGATATCTTGTTTGCAAACCTATAATATGCGGAATTTGTCGATCCAAGATGGCGGCCGTTACCATAGCAACGGGTCATGTGACCCATCAAATTCAATGTATTTTTATTTCAATTCTGTTTGATGTTACTATAATTATATGTAAAACCAACTTACCACAAAGAATAAAAAAAAAAAAAAAAAAAATTCAGGTGTTAAAAAATTGCACTCTCAACGATATAGTCCCCCTTAAGTTGTCAGCCCAGAACGTTAACGACTGAGGGCATCAGTCTAGGATAAAAAATACTGTTCGATTTACTTTGCATAATATAAAATTTGCTGTTTCTAGACTTTAGATGCGATTTTCTGGATTTTTGAATTGACCATTTTGCGTTTTTCCGGGCTTATCTCCATAATGAACCATAGTAGAAAGCTCATTGCCAGATACATTTTCGAAACCATTTTGGCACTTTGTACCTATTTTTTAATATGCATTTTATTTAATATGTGGCAAATTGTGATTAATCGCAACAATACCCATATTTTGGATACAAATCTCAAAAAGCGTCTTTATTACGCTCAGGAATATACCGTAATATATCAATTTATGCAAAAAAACCCACCAAAAACATTATAATAATTAATTCTGCTTATGTAATACTCCGGAAAAGTAACGCACCCAAAAGCCAACCTGGACGCAAAATCTAACCTGGATTGTATGCAAATTAATTGTCCTGTGAGCTTAAAATTTCATATTTTGAATTGTATTCATATAAGTACTTATTCCCTAAAAGCGGGTCAAAATAGGGTGTAAAATTCATATACATAAGAGTATGTTTGTTATAACATCGTTGTGAGTTTCTCATTTATTTATGAACTAAATTTAAACTTTTATCCAAACACAGAAATGAATTCTTACCTTTAAATGGTACTCCATCTTTCATCAGCGAGAGTGAGACTGCCTTTGTATCATAATGAGGACGATGTTATAATTATAATGTGTGCACTGCAAAACCGTTTATGCCATAGTCGCTACTTACGCTATGCAAATATCGTTTCTTTAGGTAACTTCAGAGGTCATCAACGACGTAGCTTTTTCGAGAAGGGGCACAACATTGCAAATTTCGACACTTTTTGAACAGCTGTTCTCCAAAATTTAAAGCCGTCCCACTTTCCCGTTCCAATAGCACTTTTTGGAAACAAATCGCGCGAAGCGCGCCAAAGTTTGCAATATTTAAAGCTGAAGTGAGCCATATAATTAAAGTATATTCGGCTTACAACAGACCCTCAATTGGAAACTTCTTTTACTGGCATGTGGCAAAGTGTATTAGGATCGCGATATACCGTCCTGTCGGATGACGGGGCCGCTGGCATAGGTGGCATTAAATGTTTTAGAACAAATGAATATAAGATAGTTATGTGGACAATACACTAATAACTAATATACTGTTCTGATTCTTACAACAGTGACCTGACGAATAACAACATATCGTCAATAGAAAATGGAACTTTCTTCAACTGTGACCGTCTTGTTCACTTGTATGTTATTTAAAGTTTATAGATATAGCCTAATATCCATTTTTAGAGGTGTGTCCATTAATGCTTATTAGGGACTGGTAACATTTAGACATAAGTAGACATTCCTGCATGTGACATTTGAGGCTCCATAGACGGTTCTACGTTTTTTTTATCCCGTTGATTAGAGGACAAGTGTTTTTTTTTTATTGCAACTGACGCTGTTGTTTCATTACGTTGCATAGGATAGGTTACATTTGAAAAGCCTATAAACATGTATGTATCATATGTACAAACATATCAATTATTAATATGAGAGCTAATAGCACCCTTGCCCAGGTGCTAGGGCGAAATAAATTACAAAGCAGATACTGTACTTTGACTTGGTGATTTGTTTATCTCAATCTGCTCCACAGTAAGTAACCTAACCTGTTTATTTAGGAGGCAGATATTTTAAATACTTATTTTGCAGCATGTTGGACAAAGTTTGCAACATGTCTATGCTTGCACATAATATTATTATGTAGGGCGGGGAAGATGCACATATTCAAGCAAACATAAGAATGTGGCGTTAGTTTTTAACATAATTATAATTTGATTCATATCACAGGGTTCTTTCTTATAATCCGTTAGTTCGACTACAAGATGGAGCTTTTACAGGGCTTTCTCATCTCCGAAAATTGCAAGTATCGTTATTCGGTTTTTTAAAACTCAAGTAGCAAATTAAAATTGTAGCTTAAGCTTACCAGTGGTATTAGTGATTGGAATTATTCTGGTACACATCACAATTCACTATTTGCACTGTGCAACGCGCGGAAATCATACCAGCTAATGAAATACATCTTTCTGCTCACCCATTGTAACTGTCTCTGTCTTTGTTTACTTTAAGATATGTTAATTCGGGGGGGGGGGGGGGCTCAACTTTGGAAGTGACGGTATGTGCCTGTCAATAGGCCCCCTCTTTTGAAGTCGACTATACCCGATGGCCCCTTTTTTTAAGTCATACCCGATGACCCCCCTTTTTTAGTTGCAGCTACCCCAATGACCCCCTTTTATCATAAATTGCGCAGTAAAGTTTTGCGCATCGATGATACGTAATCAGAGTTTGCCGAACAGGTGAATAATGAAAATAACAAAAATACAGTTTACACCAACTAGATTGAACGTGGAAAATACTTATAACCGATACTAGCTGTTGATGTGAATTGAATCACGAAATACACTTGTACAAATAGTGAGAAAAGAACTACTGAGTGAACAGCGCCGTTACGGAAAAATGCTCCTATTAACCTCGATGATGATACCGTGTTGAAGTTATCTGTGTCTTCTGTGGGTTGTTTTTGCAGGTATCTAAACCGTGTTCCTTTGGTGTCCCTTCATAAGGAGTCTCTGAAGGGCCTGCCAAGACTTTTAGATGTTGTGTAAGTGCACCATACTGCAAACTTCGTGTTATTATAAAACGCGCGTAACTTTTGCGGCATTCTAGTTTACAACTTACCAGGGTTGAGACATAATTATGTCAAAGTTTAGAAACGCATAAGCCTAATAAATGTCCTAAAAGCTGTCATCACTGTTTCATTTTTTCCCTTTCGGGGAAACCGACTATAAACCAGTGCTTGAGCTCGAAAAGCACGAAATCAGAGATAGGTAGAAACAAACAAACAAATCAAGCACCAATCAACCGCTTCTTATATGTGACCCCTCAGCACAACTGAGCCCGGATGTCACCAATCATCATTTTTGAGATATTCAACCAAAATATTCTGCTTGAAATTAGCTTTAAAATGA
This sequence comes from Amphiura filiformis, assembly GCF_039555335.1. Taxonomy (NCBI): domain Eukaryota; kingdom Metazoa; phylum Echinodermata; class Ophiuroidea; order Amphilepidida; family Amphiuridae; genus Amphiura; species Amphiura filiformis. The sequence continues at coordinate 43,103,889 of NC_092634.1, forward strand.
TGTATATCATGTCTATAGTACTTGACATTTAAGTAGTGAAAAATCAATAAAACAGTCAATAAATCCTTTGTTTCCTATTGTTTATTATTGTTAAGTTCAATGGAGCATATCTCAATAGTGGCACTGGCGACATCCGGGCTCAGTTGTGCTGAGGGGTCACATATAGTTTTTATTTGTGTTTCAGAGTGATTAGAGCACCAGATCTTTGTTATATTGAACCAGTGCTGTTTGATTTTACGGTTGCTGAGTATATGTAAGTAGATATGTGGTGTGAAATATTGCTTTGTTAAGAACTTTTGGTCCTTTTGAAAAGAAAGGCATGAATTATTAGATCATGTTTGTGAGTTTTGTCCTGGTCAAACTACAGTTTTCGGCAAAGTTCTTCAGCGGCCTGCCGAATTGGCGCTGCTTACAGTATAAACACGGAAATGGGATTCTGATTAGCTAATTGAATCACGTGATCATCACATCGGCACTTTATTCGTTTGACATCGTGTGGCCTAGTTTATTTTACGTAATGATCAGAAAGAGCAGTCGGACATTTGGTGAAGGATTTTTATGGACTTGAACTATATATTAGGTAGCAGTATAAAATGTGCAATGTGTTTCTTTAAAAATCTTTTTAAACTTGGTCTCAACAACATTCTAACAAAAAGTCCTAACAACACTACAGAAACGGTTTGATTAATATTGAACAGTTCATGCATTTGGGAAACTGATACATTCCCACACTTCAACCAACAAATGGGACTGTCTTTGTGAGTTGGTGAATGCTTTCTTTGAAGCTTCTTCCGCTTCAGTTTTGTGGTCTTTGAATTCCAGAGCCAAATGGTCCTATCGTTTCTCTAAGAAGTTGGAATAGTTACAAAAAAATCCAAGAAGATCTCGCAAGAGTCCCCAATTGGATGTGAGCAACACTATTAGTAATAGAATGCGCATTTTAAGAAATGGTTGAATAAATAAGTCTAAGCATAAACTGACTACTTCCCAAACCCAGTTGCTCGCGAAGGGTTTGAAATATGCAGTCGCAACGGAAAACAACAGTGTCAATGATTACATCGGGGCTACCGAGGAAGCTTGTGCAGCCAAATATCGTACATAGGAAAGACTCCGCCGTTTTTCTATGGCAATATGCTCTCTGACGACGATCTCTGACTGTGTAGAAGTTATAAAAATGATAACAAGAAGATACACATTTCAAGCATAGCTTGCATTTAAAAAATTGATGAAATAAAAAATTTACCGAATAAAATAGTGATTAAAGTAATCATAATTAAATGATAAGATTTGCTGAAAGTTGGATTCTTAAGCTTAATTTTGGTATATTCCAAACCTTAAATGGCCTTGCTTTTTACTATGTTTACCATGCAACCGGCAGTTTTGCGTGCATACTTGAACGTATTAATACGTGGTGTAAAAGCGGCTTTGTTGTGCCAAAATTCCACTGTATTGAAACTGAAAATGTTGCTTATCCTCCCTTCCGGCATGCCAAAAATCATGCCTTTTCCGCACCAAAACACTCTCGGTCGCATAATATTACACAGTCTGCCGCATCACATAGTGACGTATCCGACATTTTTAACATTTTTGAGAAAATTAGTATACTTGTTTGTTATGTTCTACTCTATATATTCACCAAAAACCATGCCTCAAAGTGGCTTAATTAGTAAGATATTAATTAATGTAATTATGTCGTATTTGCAAAACCTTGAAATGTGTGTATCACACAACAACGTATTTGCCGATCATCTATACTGCGCAAGCCCAGTATGTCGTGTCTGCAATTTGAAGAATTTGCCGTTTCACATAGTGACGTATTTGCGCGACTTTGTAATTGCACGGTAACATTGGTGATTTGTGCTTTTCACATACTGACGTATTTGCGCAACTGTTTCACATAGTGACGTATTTGCATGACGTATTTTATTTAAAATTTATTGTTTAAATAAGTTATGCTCTGATAGTGATAAGCGATAGTGATAAACGAATTATATCGAAAATGTGGTATATTTGCATTACGTTTAACCCGGTTTTAATTGACAATAATGTTTTAATCAAGATTATATGCAGCAAATGAAAATCGCTAAATTTTCAAATTCGATTTTCTCGAAATGCGTATTTTGCAAATACGTATAGTGATTCGGCCGATGGTATGTATTGTCATTGACAGTGCCTATGGGGTTTTCAGGGTCAACATTTCGGGTCAACGGTAACTAACAGGTCTTTTTCCGGTATGAGACTGAATACTTCTAGAATTCATCTTCTGCCATAAATATTTAATGCCCTAGTACAGTGGCGCACCTTGCACAATTGAAGGGGTGGGTGTAATATAGTTCTAATCCTCCAAAAACACATGTTACTGGTTTTAAGAGAAACCATTTTTTGACCACATAGTTGTAAAATCAGATGCATTAAGTACATAAAGCATAACGTACATGGGTTTTGCAACAGATAATGTGAGTTGCTGGAATTATTTGTGTAATTATTAATTTGAAACCAGTCACTTGTAATTTGAGGGTTAACACTATGTTGCATAATAGATAATGTAGTAATATTGTTGTTTTTGTACCTTCTTTCTAGACCCTGGAAACGCTAAATAAATTGGATATTTCTTATAAGAAAATGACAAATTTGGGATGTAACAAACATGTTCTTAGTGTTTCCAAACAGAGACTCAGCTTTCAGTGTTTCTAGATGATCTGAGAAACTGCACTGAAATGTTGGTGCAATATAGTGTAACCCAAAATAGAAGTGACTCGTTTAAACCTGATTGTACATGCTGTATCTTAGATAATCATTAATATTCCTGATTATATAGCACATAGTGTTGATAAGCGCAATGATCAGATGATTTTTGTTGAGAATGAACTAAACACCAGCTTTACAAATATGTTTTAAACGCAACTGTTTTGAATGCAGTAACAAGGTTGAAAAATAGATGAGGGTTAGGACTATATTACACCCACCCCTTCAATTGCATTGATATTAATTGTCAATGTTGTTTGTTTTCAGTCAAAGGAGGAAACAAACTGCACGGCTGCGTGGTTTTATGCCACAGCATATCTAGATTGTGGTCTGTTCTCTGTATATGGAATGCAACTTTTTTGTTACTTAATTTGATGGCTATATATGTCTCAGTCTGACCGTATTGGCCTTCTTGAAATGTCTTAATTCTTTTGTTTGTTATTATACTCTTTATCATGGCTATTGCACTGTTATTGTACTGTACATTTGTACTGCGAAATAAATCCTGAACCATTTCCTACATGTGAAATGATTGTTTACGATATTTTCGTTCATTTGATTGCGAACGATCATCCCACGATTGCCTCAAGTCATTTGGGCGTTTTCTTACACCATAATATATTGGATGAGACACATGTTATTTGTCCAGAACATAGGCGGCGGAAGCGGGGGGGGGCGTCTGACGTGCCCCCTCCTAAAAAAAATCACAATAGAAGTAAAAATAAAACAATAATTGCCCTGTGCATCTTCCTTTTTAGCACGAAAATCACCGTGTTTTGGGCCCAAATAGGGTATAATTGCACAATGGCCTATCAAGTAGCAAAACACACACAAATTACCAGTCAAATCGGAAGAGACTATGCTGGTCCCCCGACCGCCCCCTTTACATTTTAATGCTTCCGCCGCCATTTGTCTAGAATTAAAGATATTTTATCGATGCTATGATAGTCTGTAGCATGTCCTTTTGGCATTTAATAAGCAGGTTTTTTTTAAATTTTTGTTTGCAGTACTATTTCATCCGATTGTCTGCGAAACTTGTCAGGAAGAATATTTAGTCCGAACAGTTCATTCGTTGGTTCAATGTAAGTTGTCATATGTTTTTCTTGTTATTCCTGATAGAAGAAAACTTCAATTTGAGGGTAGATATAGCAATCACAGGGTAATCAGTTACCACATCAACAAAAACTTCTGCCATTTTTGTTCAATTTCAATGGCATATAAAATATATGAGCAAAATGGACGTAAATGAGTGTTGCTATGGTAACTGTCCACCCTGTGACTTCCACGATTACCCTCACATATAAGTACTCTTGAATAATAAAGGACATCATGTGATAAAAGCTTTGTAATTCAAGAATAAAGCAATTAAAATAATTGAATACCTGAATACAAAACCCTCCCAAGTTCATGGAAAGTGATTCTGAGAAAACGAAAAAACAAATGTGTATCATATATGCTGGGTATAGGCCACACTGGATTTCACATGCTCAATAGACGCACGTAGAGGGTGGATTTGGGTTAAACTTTTATACATATGAGCGGCCTATGTATAAGCAACAATTTCCCATGCTTAAATCAATTTGGCCAAAGTATGGGCTTGGGTGGGTTTTGTATTCATGAATTCAATTGAAAAAAGTCCTGTTTTGCTAAGATTGCCATACAAACTGCCCGAAATTGGCAATTGTACTCCCTGTTTTTTTTAATGTGAACATTTAAAGCAATTCAATGGTATACTTTTTATATCATAAATGCACTAAATAAGAGGCACTGCACAACTACTTTAAATCAAAGGAAGCTAACATAAGAGACTAATCTCAATTTACGCATGCGCAAAAAGACAAAATGGTATTAGACTAACTGGTTATTAATAAAATATTAGACCAAATGGTCTATATGGTTAGTGGACTAAACAATATTAGACTAAGTGGACATTAGACTATTATTAGACTAAGTGGTAATTAGCCTTTCTGGTAATAGACGAGTTGTATTATGGACCAAATGGGTACCAGCTCAAATAGCAATTAGTAGATAATTAAATCTGGTCAACCAGAAAAACTCACTTTTGGTCAGATGGAATCGCCGACGTTTCGGCCAAAACCTTTGGCCTTCAGCTGGGTGGATGATTTAGGGTCATTGTCATTGACGACGTTGACGACGTTGTCATTTTGGACCGTGAACCCCGTTGGTTTGAACGGGGAGTCAAAGAAGCAGTATGGGTACGAGCCGAACAACCGTCACTCAACAGGAGCGGGGGTGTTAGAGTGAATCTGTCACATGGTTGGGATCGGGTCATCAAGCAACTTCCTCATCGATTGACCTCGGATGGCCCTAAATCATCCACCCAGCTGAAGGCCAAAGGTTTTGGCCGAAACGTCGGTGATTCCATCTGACCAAAAGTGAGTTTTTCTGGTTGACCAGATTTAATTATCTACTAATTGATCAAATCCCAGATGACTGAAAGTATACACAGTGACCCTGGTATCAATCTTTTATTTGTCAATTTAGAGCGTTTGGTAGCAAATGGTAGTATCGGATTGAAGCTAACAAGATTCTACACACGAACGTATCAATCAAATTGTCATAACATATTAAGGTTTAGATTTATGTCTGGTTACGTAAGTGAGGACTTTTGTTTTCAGTTGTGTTCATATTGGACACGACTGAAATGTTTTGTAATTATTTCTTCAAGATCCGTTGTTCCTTATTAAAAAAAGAAAAATGCACAATTGTGATGCGTCAACAAAATTATATCAGTGATTAAACCTCATGCATAAACATCATAAGACCAAAATACCGAAATCAAAAGTAGCATAAAATCCACTATTGGCGGCCCAGCATTGTCCTCAAGTAATTAAATTAAACACGCCAGCGCTGCGTAGATGAGCGCGCGTCATGTACTTCTAAACGAACGCAAATTCGCGTCAGTGCATTTACAAAAATAAATGCATAAAACGCACTAATGAAACGTCAACTGCTATTGGTCAGTATATAATATCGAATTGATTAATTGAGTAGCCATTACTGCCAGTAGACAGGAAGTCTAGAAAGTTGACCTCAACGCTCTGGGAGGTCTTCCTGTGCTTTTGATGGGACAGCAGTAACCTTGGCCAATTTTTAATTTTTCCATAACATATTAAAAAAACAGAGGCCCCCGATGTATAATAAATTAGCTAGGTAAGTTTTGAGTAACCTTGATAAAAATTATCAAAAAAGTGTCGATTCTTTTGTGTGTGTACAGTCCATCACCTGTCACCTGGTAGTCTTGTAACATGTCTAATGGCGCTGCCCATGGCCACTCGATGAATTGTTTAATTCGTATTAATAAATTCGATATTATAGACTGTCGGTTGCCTCATGAATATAAATACCGTTTATTAATATATGTTTACTGTGTGTTGATTTATTTTTTTCATTATAGACACATCGAATTTATGCCTAAATTGCAGGAAATATCCCGAAAGATATTCGATGGTATCTCATATTTGGGTAAACTGTAAGTTATGAGTTTTAAGAGAGGTAAATAAAACCTAAGCGCTGCAAACGCTAAAAATGTATGTTAGATTATTATAGTACTCACCGTACCAGTTGTAATGTCCAAACTGAATATACGTGTATATATATTAATTTGAAAGAATATGAATATACATTCCATGGTATCAACACAGCCAAAGTCTATCCCAGAGTCAGTCTGTCTATCGGAGATAGTCAGAAATTGCTCAACTGCAAAACAGGAGCGTCATAACAACATTTTTCTCATAGTTATACTATCTTTTGAATAAAGTGCTCAATCCCAATTGGGAGAGCGTATAAATATTCAAAGAACACACCTTCCAGAATAGGTAGTCGTTACTCTTGAGTTTCATGTCTAAAAAGGCAATCGTCAGACGACACGATGAAATGCTTTGGAGGGACTACCATCTCTTGGGAATGTGAAAGAATATACATTCCATGGTGTCAACACAGCGAAAGTCTATCCCAGAGTCAGTCTGTCTATCGGAGATAGTCAGAAAGTACCCAACTGCAAAACAGGAGCACAACACAAGCATCAGCTGTAGCCAGTTTCTAAAAATATCATACAGAATTGGGGTCAAAGGTCAATAAGGGGTTACTTCCGGTCTATAACCAAATACCTTCAAAATCCTGCTACTTCCGCAAATTTCATAGTTCAACGACATCACTTGGTCACTAGGATCAATGGGTGGTGGCACACATGTCAAGTGAACAACTTGAGGTCAAATGACATACACAGGGCATTTTTAATTCCTATTGCCAATTATCATCTATGTGAACACAGCAAATGCTTTGCTAAGGATCTGTTTTGCTGAGTTCTTTTTTCTGTCAACATAATGAGTCATCGTAGCCATATGCTTTGAGCCAGTTTGACCATAGTTTGACAAAATGACCATTGGGTCGGGGCAACTTTTGATTAACTTTTGGTCAAAGGTCAACCACTTCTGGGCATGCCAAAAACGCGATTGTCACTAAAAATGCTACTCCTTCCCCATATTACATAGCACAATGATGTCACTTACACACATTTATCGGCTATAGCCAGTGCCTAAAAGTTATTGCTGCAGCTTCCGCAAATTACATAGCACAATGATGTCACTTAGTTATTAGAACCATTGGCTAGTGGCACAAATGTCACGTGAACAGCATGAGGTCAAATATCATACTGTGGCTGAAAATAAGATTTCTTGTGACTTTCACTAAAAAATTCTACTCCTTCCACAACTTACATTGCACATTGATGTCACTTGCATATATGCATCAAGATCATAGGCTTTGTGGGCTGTAGCTCGGCCAGTTGGACATTGCTGTCTATTTCTTTCTTCTGTCAAAAGACCGAGCCATCGTAGCCACATGCTTTGAGCCAGTTGACATAGTTAGTCACTATATGACCATTGGATCAGGGCATAAATGTCACATGATCATGATCATCCACTTCCGATCAATGGTAAAAAACAAAAGTTTCACTAAAAATGCTACTTCTTCCACATACATAGCACAATAACGTAACTTTTACTAATGCTGATCGGCTTTAACCAGTGTCTAACAGTTGTACACCAAATTCAAAAGTCCATTAGGGGTTATTTCCGGCATTCAAATAACTTGAGAATGCTGCTGCTTCCGCAAATTACATAGTACAATGATGTCACTTGGTCACTAAAAATGGCACAAATGGCACAAATGTCACATGATCAACTTCCGGTCAAGGGTCATCCGCTTCCGGTCAATGCCAAAAACGTGATTTTCTCTAAAAATGCTACTCCTTCCACATAATAACACATAACGTCACTTGCACACAGCCTTTGCCTGCAGCCAGCGTCTAAAGGTTATACAAAGAATTGGGGTTAACTAGGGGTTACTTCCGGGATGTAACCAAATACTTTCAAAATGATGCTGCTTGCACAAATTACATAATACAATGATGTTAGTTGGTCACTAGAGGCATTTGCTGGTAGCACAAAGGTCGCGAGAACAAATCAAGGTCAACGGTCATACAAAGGTTATAAAAAAAAAAAATGAAATTTCACGTTATTTTCTCTAAACATGCTATTTCTTTCATAGTTTACATTGCGCATTGACGTCGCAGAACAAAGGCCTTATGGACTTTAATAGCTGGGCCAGAGTGCAATCATGCCTAGTTGATATGGCATTATTACTTTTGATTCAGACTGATTCATAAACACGTATTGCCCACCTTTAAAGGCAGTATCAGGTATACTAATCAAACTTACTGATACTACGTTTTTATATAATTGCCATTCGCAGAAGACTACGCTACACCGAATTGACCCGTCTACCAAAAGGATTATTTGATAATACAATGATCGGGTCTCACATGTAAATATAACAATATTTCTTTCAAATATCTTGGCGTTGAAACATTATAAAACAATCATGATAGTTTCAGTACATAAAATTTTAAGATTAGTTTCTGATTTTCTCGACATTCAGACACAGAAGGTATCTTGAAAAGTCTGAATGTTTGATAAGGGGTGGTGCAATAATTATGTGTAAAAGGCAGGTTGAAAAGGCAGGTTGAAAGGGGGGTCAAGCGATTTTTGGCAGGTCGAAAGGGGGAGGGGGCAAGTGATTTTTGGCACAGCTATTTTGGGTAACGTTTCTATATTATGCCCTAAAAAGTGTAGGAAAACGTTAGGAACACGTTCAAATATGCAAAATTTCCTGCTCGCTGCGCTCGCACTATATGATAAGACAACTTAAGCTTTTAAATTCAGGTTCCAAAAAATCTTGCATGTATAAGGGGGTGGGAGGGCAAAGATTTGTTGGCACATCAAAGGGGGCAAAGATTTTTGGCACGTCAAAAGGGGGGGAAAACATTTTTTGCACGGTCAGAGGGGGGGCAAGCGATTTTTGGCAGACCAATTTGAGAATTCACCACCCCGGGGTACACATAATTATTGCACCACCCCTAAATTAATATGTCAAAATTAACGCTTCTTATTACGTCAAGGGACCTATCCAGAAACCGCCTAGAGTATTTGGAAGATAACTTCTTGGAGTCTTCACCAACGCTAAATGGGCTATTCCTGTACAGAAACAACCTCACACATATATCAGTCGATGTCTTCGCAGGGCTAAAATCTCTTAAGACATTGTAAGTTAACTTTTTGATAAAAATATATCGAGCCAATTTGTTTCTAACAGCAACACCTTTGTCATTTTCTAATTTGTCCAATTCAAACGGTTATAGAGTTTTCTTAAAATTTGTACCTTTCTGCCGTTGATAGCGTCCAATCAGGGCGGAATTAGCGAAGCGGAAACTGAAAGCGAGGCAAAACAATTTAATTACATTTTCACAGTATTTGCTAGGTAACAGATAACTGTAAGGACTATATAACTGAAACTTGGTCCATATATAGTACAAGTACAACTGCTACTTTTAATCTGCATAATTAATTAGGACTAATTTCTTGACAAATTACAATTAGCTCTATTGTTTTTTACTTTTTAATTATTATTATTATTATTAGTAGTAGTAGTAGTAGTAGTAGTAGTAGTAGTAGTAGTAGTAGTAGTAGTAGTAGTAGTAGTAGTAGTAGTAGTAGTAGTAGTAGTAATGGTCCTTAATGTGAATTGTCCGCTTATGCTCAATAGATGTCCTTATACGTCAACATATGTCCTCTGATAGGCAATGCATTGACGTAAGTGGACCTTTTGCATTGCCTATTAGCGGACATATGTTGACGTAAAGGGACATATATTGGCTATAAGCGGACATTTTCATAGAAACGTCAGTGATCAGAGGACATCTATTGCGCATAAGGGGCCAAAGGTTATGCGTCCTAAAAGCACCATGCATTTCAATCACAGCGCCCTCTGTTGTCACAACGTGACAAATTGCAAACACGGGTTATATTGAGGGGGTGTAGTGTGTGGTTACAGGGGGGTGCGTATATGTGTGTATTCGTTGCTTTGGTTGATAGGCATAGGCTTATTCGTGTGTCGGGGTGTGGGTGAAGTAATAAAGTGGGGATGGGTATGAGGTGGGTGTGGATGAGTGTAAATATTCTGATGTGTTGGTGAGGTCAGTGGTAGAGTGCGCTCTTTTGTAAAATTGTTTAATTTTTACGTTTCATAAATAAAAATGAGAGTATTTTGCCCCAATTGGTATGATTTTTTTAATGTGTATTGCACAATTCCAATACGTAATACACGTTTAAAAGCAGGCTGGTGAAGAATTGGTGCATTGTTATTTTATTCTTTCCTTGATTTATTTATATATCTATTTATCTATTTATATAATTATATTTATTATATTTATATTTATTTATTTATTTATTTATTTATTTATTTATTTATTTATTTATTTATTTATTAAAAGAATGATACATCCTATAAAGATGGGACATTTATTTATTTACTTATTTATATATTTATTGATATTAAAACAACGATACATGCTATGAAGATGAGATATCTAAATGCAAAATAACAACGCCATAATCGTTTAGTGCTCATCAAGGGCAATGATAAAAATGCAAGATGAAACATACAATTATAACAAAAGCACATTACACAGCTATTTTTATTTATTTATCTATTTATTTATCTACTTATTTATTTATACTTATTAATTTATTCATTAATATTAAAAGAACGATACATCCTATAAAGATGAGACAACTAAATGTAAAATAACAACGCCATGATCCTTGGTGCTGGTATATTTAATGCTCATCACATGCAATGATAAAATTCAAGATGTAACATAAAATTATCAAATTAAAAAAAACATTACACGGATATTTATCTATTTATTTATTTATTTATTTATTTATTTATTTATTTATATATTTATTTATTTATTTATTTATTTATTTATTTATATTTATTTATTTATTTATTTATTTATTTATTTATTTATTTATTTATTTATTTATTTATTTATTTATTTATTTATTTATTTTTATTTATTTATTTATATTTCATAGTTTATATAATGATATATTTAACAAGGGTTTTAACGGTGGGTAACTTTGTCTGTATAAAGAAAAATGCACATGTATCAGAAGTAAAATACAAACACACACTTTAAACTTTATAAACTTGGCTACTTAGAAATTAATGTTCTTGAAGAGATTTTTAGAGCCAAAAAGAGGGGAGGAGTTAAACATCAATTACATTTGTAAATAAAACAGGTCTGTAAATATGGTAAAAGGTAATTTTCATAGGACTTCATATATGACTTTTGCTAATTACAGTAAAAGGAAATAACTTCAGCTCATAGGAGTAACTTTGGTAGCTCTTTGTATGTTCAGGTCTTATAAATTCGACTCTAAATCTATTTAATTACTTTTAAAGAAAGAATTATGCTTCTTTAATTCTTCATTTCAGGGCTAAAAGTGACCTGCAAAAAAGTGCCAAAGGGACCTCTTCTTGCCACCAAAGTTTGGCTACCGATAAAAAGTTATAAATAGCCCCTTATTTGAGTCTGCTCCATATTAAAACACTTCGCATGATTCAACCTTTCTCACGAACAGGCTTGATTCTACAGTTTCACTAATCACTATTGTGAAATAAAGCAAATGGAATCTTCCCACCCTATAATTACACTTTTGGTTAGGATATTATACCTATAACCATGACCTATGGCTTTTTTGCTAATCAACTCATTTTACAAAATCAAGAATGTGTATAAAGTTTGCAATTAAAACAACTATTAAATAAGATTTGTCCTAGGTTAGGCCGAAGTTATGGATTCTTAATCTGAACATACGCCCTTCATTGTAATGCTATAAGTGCCCCTCCAACAGTAGACTGCCTTTACATGATAATAAAAATCATATTTTATTCTAACTTAAACTTTAATTCTTAATTATGCACATTTGCATTCATGTTTTCATAAGCATGATTTTCCTTTTCCAAAAATTTGCTCCAAACTATAAAAAAGTGTGAGAAATATTCACGCGGATACGAAGTAAAAAAAAAATTGTGTACCTTTTTTTCTATCTTGCGTTTTGTGAGTTCTCGCCCTTCTGTACATAGGCCTACAAACACAGACCTTCAATACACTTTGATCATGTCATCGCCCCGGGTCATCGCATCATTTTAGTGCACAGTCCTCACTGCTATTGTGATATTATGTAGGCCTATACAGGCATAATACGTAACAATTTTAAATTGAGGTATATTTCAAGAAGAAAAAAACAAAAATCAGACTTTGTTTTTAATACATTCACAATCGCTTCTACACATAATTTATTGCTCTTTTACCCCCCCCCCCCCTCTTATTTTTTTAAAATAAACATAAACTCTTCGTGCGCGTACATTAACAGTCATCATTTTAAAGTCCTCGCCAAATGAAAGTTACAAGCTATTTCATAACCTCTATTACAGATTGGACCTATAGAATTTAGCCTTTAAAAATAAATCTCTGCACGCACTTGTTTGCCATTTTTGTTACCCACAATTTGCCTGACGTATCTTACAATTTTTTTTGTACACAGCTTCAGTAATAATAAAACAAGAATTATTATTTCTTTGTCTCTAAATGTACACTATGAAATAATCATAATTATGCCTATTATGTACCAGTATAGGCTACAGTATAGTAACTGAACATTCTGTTCTTCAAAACATGTGTAAGGCACTTTAACATGTTTAATGGGGAACATACCCCGGCTGGAGTGAATGAGTAGAGCGCCATCATGTGATGATCCCAAAATGCATATGCATTTAGGAAAAATGTCTGGGATACTAGATTAGCTAGCGTATTAGATTTCGGCCGGGGATTTCGGTCATGCGGATTCTACAAACGCGTTTTTAAAAATACTAATGCGATTAGGCCTATATTACATACCTTATATAAAAGCAGGCCTAAAGTGGCTTTACCGTAACAGTTACAAAATCAAAATGCAAACCAATAAAAAAAATGTACAATGTAGGCCTTAACGAAACCCACTATAGTATAGTGACAGTAATGTATCCCAAAATAATTTCAAGGTTATATATTAGTATAGGCGTTTTTATAGTCATAATTCATTTAGTTATCTTAAGGTTAAACAATATCTTTTCAGGCTTTGTCAGCTCAAAAAATATATTATCATCTTACACGTAAGAAAACATGCATACCAATCATGTGAATTAAAAAATAATTAAAAAAAAAGTGTAAAAATGACCATTTTAGCTTATTTTGTCACCTTCAGTCATCTCCTATTGTTCAATTTGTTTACCGATGCTTGGTAACAAATTTGATTGACAGGCAGTAGCTTGTCATCTGTCATGCGCAACACAATTATCTCTATTATAAAACATACTATAAAGATGTCAGCCTCATGTCAAATCGCCCGTCAAATCGTCTGCAGTTGCAAGCTCGACCGGCCCAAGACGCACTCGGCCTCAAAGACACTGCCCCATTGTAATGCAGCCAGAAAAACCCGACCGACCCTGTATAGTTTTTGAGGCATGTGATTGGTTTGGGGGGGGGGGAACCCAGGGGGAATCGGGTGGGGAACATCTCCAATTTTAAAATGAAAACCTTAGAATACTGACTGGATGAGTCGGCTAGATAATGGTAGGCTACTCATTTAACATGCATGTGGTCAAATCTTTTATATTATTGAGAACACCTTTTCAAGCTTTTTCATGTCCAAAATTGATGAATTTTGATCCGTTATCGGACAGCATGTTATACTCATAATACTGATTGTGTCGGGTTTTGCGTTCAAAAACTCATCTCTTTTTCCTCAATGAATATTACCCAAGGAAGAAGTATGTAATGTGTATTAATGAACGATGACGTTTGAGATGATGCTATACTGATGTATATAGGCCTATGTATACTCTAATATCAAGTCATGTTTAAGTCTAAATGGAAGCAAATTTCGGTCAAAAGGTTTGATATGAACCTTTTAGCGGTATCCTTTGGCTTTATGTGGCTGTCGGGGTGGACTTGGGGTGGGGGTGGGGAAGTTAGTTGGGGGTGTGTGGGGTGGGTAGGCCTATGTATTTCCCTTGGGATAGGCCTACTATTTTAGTCCCAAGTGACATCACTCTGTATGTTTAACATACCAAATTTTACAAATTATTCTGATCACACAATGTATTCTTCATGCACATTAGTACTCCCCCCCCCCCCCCACATGGGCCCCCTCCCACATACCCGAAGGGGGGGTCAAAAATTTAATGAATCATTGTTTTTATATTGCCCATTATATATATCAAGTTTAGTCATGTAGGCTATGTTATTAGGCAACAAAAGAACTTTGAAGAATGTCTCTCATGTACAAAAGTATAGGAAACTGCAAATTTAAAACCACTTTTTTAGGGTGAAGGAAGCATTTTTCAAAAAAAGTCTAAAACAGGTTTAATGTCAAAATGGTCTCTTTTGGGGTGCTAAATCTGCTAAAATGTTTGTTGTCCTGAAATTTTAACTAAAAGCACACTGATCGTCAAGGCCCATGATGGGGTGCCGGTTGGTGGGGGTGGGGTGGGGTGGTTTTAGGCAGTGGATGCCAAGCACAAAAAATGATTAATTATTGCCTTTGTTGTTTGCTTCACATATATCAGCATCAGCCATATTGGTCACGTAATAAAGCCAAAAACATTTTTTAAGAGTGTCTCTTGTGCATAAAAGTATAGGAAACTCAAAACTTTAAAGCATGTTTTCTGGCAGAAGGAAGCACTTTTTATTAAAAGTGTAGAACAAAGCCAGGAGCTATGAAATGTTCTTTTTACCCTCTGAAATGGCCTTTCCTGTGGTGCTAAATGGGCAGAACCCATCTGGCTTCAGGGGCTTCACCCCTTGACCCCACCAGGGGCCCTTAAGCAGGCCCGGACCCCTGCCGTGTTGGGCGAGAGCTGTTCGCATGCTCGCTTCGCTTCGCAAGTTCAGGATTTTGGGGTCAGCCTGTGACATCTCTGAGTTTAGTCCCAATTTGTAGTGACATCACTCTGTATGTTGAACATACCGAATTTTACAAAATCTTCTTATCATACAATGTATTCTTCATGCACATTAGTACCCCCATGTGGGGCCCCTCCCACATACCCAAGAGGGGAGTCAAAAATTTGATGAATCATAGCTTTTATATTGCGCATCACATATATCAATTTCAGCCATGTAGGCCTAGTATTAGGCAAAAACAAAACTTTAAAGAATGTCTCATGTACAAAAGTATATAGGAAACTCAAAGCTTTGAAGCATGTTTTCTGGAAGAAGGAAGCACTTTTTATTAAAAGTGTAAAACAATTAGCCAGGAGCTTTGAAATGTTATTTTTACCCTCTGAAATGTCCTTTTGGTGCTAAATCTGCAGAAACCATATAGCTCCCGGGGGGCTTCGCCCCCTCAACCCCCACCGGAGCTTAGTCCCTTAGCGGGCCCGAAACCCTTGGCCGACAGCTCTTTTGGGGTTGCCAAAAATACCTACCGTATTTGCCAATTTGGTAAAAATTTTGATGACCAAAATGTAGGCAGTCATATCTGATGACCACCGATAGTTTGTTTACCGGGTGTCAGTATTTTATTCAAAATACTGATTTCAATACAATTTTAGTCTGCTTAGGGGTAAGGTGTATCGGTGGTGGTTGGGGGTCATAAAATGCCAAAAAGGGGGGTGGGGTTGCAATTTTATTGCCCGTTTTATTGACGCCGACTTTTTATAAAGTTGGAACCCCCTCTTCTGAAGAAAATGATTCTTATTTCACACAAAAATAATAGGCCCCTAACAAAAACAAAATAGTAGGCCTACAATAACATCATTAAAAAGTGAAGTTACTTCCTTTCCCCTACCCCATGATCGTACATCCCGAGGCACGATTGTTTTATGCTCGGAACTCGACCAATCATGTGAATGAGAGGGAAATTCGTAAAAAAATATAAAAGGTAGGCCCACCTTATGGACCCGGGCCCGTTAAAAGCAAAGCCGAACGTAACAGAGACCTTAGGCCTATCCGGGAGGCCTATAAAAGTGAGTCCGAAAAAAACCGAAAGGGCCTTTTTACGGGCTCCTCCGACCCTCCAAACTCCACGGCCAAACTGGACCCTTTACCGCTCCCTTCTCCCCCCATTTTGGGATCCGTGCAATGGCCAACAGCAGTGTAGGCCTATAGGGGAGTAAAGTTATCATTTGATCTTTTACAGGAGGCGGAGGGGGCTTGATTTTTACACATACGGGCCTACATTATTCTCCTACCCCGCGCGCACCAATGTATTCATGAAACTCCCTATTTACTATTAGGCCTAGGCCTATTCATTGAAGTTTTGCAATAATTTTCATGCTCTTTTGCTATTGTATTTCTTCTATGATATATTTTGTTCTTCTTTAATATAAAAAAATATACTTATTGCTTTACGTAGGCCTATTTATCTAATTTCCTTTATTGCATAGGCTATAGATTTATTTTAGAGAAAGGGAGCTCTCCAGTGGTGTATAGTATAGGGGCATATTCCCCAATCGATCTGTCTTAAAAATTCCCGTAGGAAAATTGTCGAAAAACGGCTCGTGCCCCTCCCCCAATCAGACCCCGGTGCGCCCCCAATCATGGTCGGTGCCCCCCCCCCATGTGATGAACCATACTACGCCACTGATCTGTGGCGTAGCGTCATAGGGCACAGGGTAACATGCCCCAATCAATCTGAAAATTTAGAAAATCCCATAGGAAAATTGTAGAAAAATGGCTTCTGCCCCCAAATCCCCAACCAGACCCAGTGCCGCCCCTCCCCATCATGTTCGGTGCCCCCCTAATATGGTGACCTACGCTACGCCACTAAGAAGAGAGGGTGCAGGAGAAAGAAGTGGAGGCGGAAGAAAACGGCATAGAAATTGGAAACAGTTGTTTGGCATAGTGGTGCAAATTGGTATTGGGTCGAGTTAGTCTTGGCCATGCCGTTAGTGTCACCCGAGGTCGTGACCTCTTATATTTATCGTATTTATGAAACGTGTGTGCCGGAGAAACATCTCGAGGAAATAATACAAAATTGTAAAATTTTCACCATTATGCTGAAATCATGTAAGTATTTAATTGTTGGCTGCAATGTCACACTAATCATTAATTACCATGCCCATTGTGCAATCAACAGATTGAAAGATAAAGCTAATACAAATGATTTTGTTCACGTGTATGACTTGTCATGGCCGTAACCCGAGTCTTGAAATCCGTGAAAATGACAGCATTGATGTGACAAAACACACAGATATTTCATTTTTGGCGAATCCTAGTAAAATTAGCATACCACGTGTGAGTTAAGAAGGTATCATAGAAATAATGTAGCTAAGAATTCTGGCGAAAACATCAGACACAAAACGAATATTATTGTTGCAAAATGACAATAAAGTGGTACCAGATTTCACTCAAATTCTGTCAATGCATAAGCTTATAAAATGAAATTCACACAAGCTGTGTTTTAAATTGATAGGAACATTATTATATTGACCTGTTTATAATCTGCAGGCAAATCGAGAGAGAAATCGGGGCTTGTGTCAATAAATTATGGCCTCTGTCACAAAAAAAATCTTCATGCTCATGATACGTGAACAAAATTGAAACACTTTCAAAGTACATTTGTGTATGAGCTAGATTAATAAATAATAATTAATAATAATGCTTAGAATGTTAGCTTCGAGATGACCTATGATTTTTAGGCCTACGATGTTTATTTTCTGAAAAAAAAAAATGGTTTAGGTGGCTGCGTAACAGCCAATTTGAACCTAGAACCTTCCAAATTCTGTGTAACCTTAAAGGGGATTTATGTTAGTTAAATAAATTATGGATTTTACTCGAGCTTATGTGAAATATCGCCCCTTTTATGCATCCAGGTAAAAAACAATAACATTTTTAGTGTAAATGGGATTAATTAACATAGGCCTAATTATAGCAAGGTTTACATACGCTGCCCGTCCTCCTAATCCACATGGCACCAATAGTGTATAGACCTATACAGTAATGATTAATTACATAATTACTGCTTTCTATAGTATAGATAGTATATGAATTGAATGATTACTGTCAGTATAATAACAATAATAACATACATACTTCTTCTTCAGTAGATTCAGTATAATTATTCTATTATGACTGTCTTCAGGAGATAGTAAGAATACATTAAATAATTACTGTCTCCGGTAGATGACCACAAATGACTTCTGACGCCACAGTTACCCTAAAAATTTCTTTAACCCAAAATGACCCTTACCCCAGACCCCAAATCCAAAAATGAATATACTTACTCCCAGAATTAATTAAATAGGGCCTAATTGCCGTCTCCAGTGGATTGCCATATAAATTATATAATAACTGTCTTCAGTAGATAGCAATAATAAATTGCATAATTTCGATGACACCAAATGACCCAGCTCCACAAAGTTACCATACTTCGATAAAAGTTGCATAATTACTGTTTTAAACATTAATGAATAATTTCATAATTGCTGTCAGCAGTAATAACATTAACACATTTGCATAATTTGCAAGCTAATACGTACTAAAATTCACGAATGGTTTACATGCTGAACCTGTCCTCCTACTTTACATGGGACCAATGGCGTAGTGGGGAAGGAGTGGGTGAAGCTGCTCCTGTGGGATATATTGCCCTTCCCCCACGTGCTCGACCCCCAGGGTCCGCCGTGATATTTTAGACATTTAGGACTTGTACTTTTAGCCTATATAGGTACATTTTAGTCACATTTCCCCTTAAACCAACCCCACGCCCCTCTCCCTCCCAACAATCCTGGTAACGCTACTGATCGTAGCTACTTCCAAGAGCTAATGTTTAATTAAGCATGCAATGATGAAAGAGGGTGATACTTAAAAGGGATTCATTTTAGTGCACAGAATCGCAGTATGGTGGTGCAAGATGCACATTTTGCATACATTGACATATCTTTATTGGCCCTATACAAGTGGTCACATTTAATGAAAAAAATAATCATTTTACTTAATGAAGTGTTTTAGCGCCCTCAACGGCGTTTTTTCTTTTTCATTCACTGACGCTTTGGTTCTTTATATTTGATTTTAAATTGCGTGCAATTTGCTTTCATAATGATTTACTAATAAATCATTAGAGTGTTGATCAATTGTATAGTTTATTTAAAAGAATATTCGACTTTCCCAAAATGGTCTATGTGCATTGACGTAAGCGGGCGTGAACATTGCACATCAGAGGACATGATACGTGAAAAACGCAAAATCGATTAAAAGCTCTTTATTTGAATAGTATTTAACCCATCATCTGATATGTGTATTAGGGCGTGTCTGACCTCCTTCCCTGAAAATTTGAGCCTAATTGTGATGGAAATAAAGAAACTATGGTCTATTGGTGTTTTGCAAAATTTCATCAAAATAAACATTTCATGCATGTTAGGTCTTAATATAAGACAACTTCATTTTTTCGTCAGGTGGTTGCATAGGGTCATTTTATAATCAGTAGTAGAGTTATGGTGCTAAAATATCAAAATAACAATTAAACTATGTATTTCTGTCTAATTTGTACCTGAACATCATCTATAAAGATCAATTAACAGGCCATCACTTGTGGTCCCTAACAGTGTCCACTAATGGCCAATACTTAATAAAAAATAACAAATTTTGCTTATACGATTATCGAAGATCAAATTTAATGTGTTTATAAGAATGGCAATTGTTTATTGTGTATAATGACCTTTTTATTTGATTAAAATCGGTTAATAAATAAAGTAAATAGCACAAATTTAAATTTAAGGACCATTGTAGTAGTAGTAGTAGTAGTAGTAGTAGTAGTAGTAGTAGTAGTAGTAGTAGTAGTAGTAGTAGTAGTAGTAGTAGTAGTAGTAGTAGTAGTAGTAGTAGTAGTAGTAGTAGTAGTAGTAGTAGTAGTAGTAGTAGTAGTAGTAGTAGTAGTAGTAGTAGTAGTAGTAGCAGTAGCAGTAGTAGTAGTAAAATAATTTTGAAGTCGAAAGTTGAAAATTTTGGGTGAAGAAATCACAAAAATGAACTGACCGCCAGGGCTCAAGCGAACGACCTCCGAATTACTAGTCGCGGCGCTCTACCACTGAGCTATGACAGCATCTAGTGGCGAGGATCGAGACCTATGCAGGTTTCGTCTGTGACATGCCGCAAACTTAAGGGCGATCGCCCGTGTTCTTTAACGGTGATTCTATTACTTCACGGAACAATATATTTTACGAGAGAAATTTGTGACGTAAATAACCCTACAAGCTGATTTGCTCGACAAACAAATACAAAGACGAAAGAAATTTGAACAAATCGTAGCGTAGCATGAAAATCACGAAAATGAAGTGACTACCAGGAAGACTTGAACCAACGACCTCCGCATTACTAGATACATGTGGGTGGAGTGTGTGAGGGGGTGTCGGGCGGGGGGTGTATGTCCGTGTATGTGTACTGAGTCTAACACTTTCGCAAGTGTGAAAAAAAGCAAGCAAAACATGTGTGTGACCACGAATAAAGGGAAGAAAAAACCCATTGATCAGATCCAAACACTTGCATAATGAAATAAAGAAAGAACAGCCCAACCAAAATTCCTTTGCTTGTTCTTTCTTGGCAAAGGTCATGTGACCTGAGGAATGTTAATACTACGCCGAAAGAAGACTATTATTATTATTATTGTTGCTGTTGTTGTTGTTGTTGTTATTGTTGTTATCATTATTATCATTATTTATTATCTTTTATGACAGATTATTGTTTCAAAATAAACTTACAGAAATACCGACACTAAAACACTTGCCGAAGTTGGAAACCTTGTAAGTAGGCCATGTTTTATGTGTAAAATAGAGCTATAATATCATTACTGCCGTCGAGCAGGTGAGTGTGTAGTAGTAGAGAGGCCATGCAGCCAAAAGTTCTCTGTTTAACGATTTTGTAGGCAAAAAAGAAAACAAAAAAAGAAAGATGGTTATAAGAGAAGAACACGTTTTTGGTGAAAGGCGTTTCTGCACAGAAATTAATAACAGTTTTCGCATTTAGGCCCGCTGTGTTATATTGCACATTTCTGACTGAACTCTTGAAGCAAAACTGAACACAAATTTTATTATCTGTTCATCAGAATAAAATACTGCATCTACCGTGCTATAGCTGGGCCTACTCAAATGCCCCACCAAATATATGATGTGACGGTAGAACCCCGTGTTACATTATGTCACGTAGACAGCTTGCTCAAGAATGCGTTGTCAGCGAGCTAAGTACGCACGGTGTGAACTTGACATTCGTAGAGATACTAGAAGAGGGTACCTAGATTATGTAATGAAAAGGACATTTATATTTGTTAACGTTAACAAAGATTATTTTCAAAAATCTTCATGTAACCTTTTTGGGACACCCGGTACAAGGGTGTGTATGTGTGGGTTATGGTATGCTATTTATGTTGGTGTTTGCTGTCAAACGAGGACGGACAAGTTTTTTCGCGAGTGAAACGATGACCTATCCGGCAATAGCTGCAATCGACTGAGATTAACGTTAAAATGACTTTGACGTAGAGATACTATAAGTTTTTGCTGCAAATTGATATTTGTTGCAGTTTTGCCAAAGGTCCGTGGTGGAGAGCAAACACGTAAAAATGTGGGGTGTGTGGGTTGCGTACTAACAGGAGGTAAATTTATTGATTGAGTATTTTATTCATTCCATATAAGGTATTTATTTGATAACAACATTTCATACGTTGGCAGCACGTCACTAAAGACACCAATGCGATCTGTTACGACACTGTAAGTATCCATTTCAAAAAAATGTAAAGTAATGTAAAGGCGAGGGAAGTGACGGGACGAAAAGTGAAGGAAATGGGAGAAAGAAAAGTGGCATCGGAAAATGGAAGGGAAAGAAAAGGAAATAAAGAGGAAGACAAAGGAAAGAAAGGCGAAGGGATTTAGGTGACGATATACCAAGATTAGCATGCGATTTGTTCGAATTGAAAGAGACAACAAATTAGGACCATGACAATGTGATGTCAGATGATTACGAAACATATCAGAAATGCACTTCCTTCAAGTGTGTTGTTTTTTTACAAAAGCCAGAGTCAGTTGATGAGCAATAGCCATAACAAAGAGCAGACATTCAAAATATATTTAATATTGAAATACAAATTTGCCCTCTGTGGGTCACACTTTATTAGGTGCATGTTTCACTCTACATAATATTATTAACCATTATCATTGCAGGCACATGTACTACAATCCAATATCAACAATTGACGATAATTCATTTGACTGGCTAGCATATGGAGGAAAGGTGTAAGTAATCATTTCAAACTAATGCATTCTGGGCGCAATACAGTTTAGCTATGGCAAATTTAAGGGGGTACTACACCCATTGCATTTTTTTTGCATTTTTTTGCATTTTGTGAAGAAATGAGAAAAAGAAATTGGACAAAGTGGTATGCAAAATGAAGGGGCAAATCTTCTCGTTCAATTGGTGGCATCAGTATCAATGACGCGTACATGCTTCTAATGGTATAAGCCAAAAAGTGGTACATCACTGATGTTTTAAATTCACTTCATTTTGGAAAGCTTACTATCAACGGATTTCGTTAAAATTTTGGATATGTGTTGCTAACACATTAGGGAAATAATGTTGATATGTAAAATGGGAATAAGTGGTCCCTGATTTCTTTTATGACTTTATGAACTTGGTGCTCCATAACTATCAAAAACGAACCGGTTAAAATGCTTCTATTTTCAATGTTGAGCTATATTTTGTATTTTGAACTTGCGACACTATTTCACTGAAACATAATTAAGCCATAGGTAACAGGTTATCACAACCACACTACAGCAATGTTGAAAAAGATTGTATTTTTTGTCACCTATACCACCATATTAGGTAGTTTTCCGTAAGCTTCATTTTTGTGATTTTGGTAACTATTTTATATTTATTTGCCCAATCCATCTCAACTAGGCAATCTAAATTGTACTCACCATTTACATCCCAAGGTATTTTAGTATATCCACCTCACACATTTCCATTATATATCCAGTAACAGACAACATATCAAAATTGATGCCTCATTATGACATGTATGATATCACAGACTATCACATGTATTCAGAATTGATGCCTGAATTTGACCTGAACCAATTGACCTATAACCTGACCTTTGATGACCTTATAGCCTTTTTTAATCTCTTTTCCTAACAACACATTATGGAAGATACATACTTTTGAGTAGTATTAAATTGTCTATGTGGTCGAGATTAGCCCTATTTAATTTATTCAGTGTTATAATCAGTGAGTACATTTCTATAGATAGTATAACAAAGGATTTAATGTATTCTATTCATGTATTCTACTTGGACATGTTCAATAGAATAAATTATGGTTTGTTATGAAACACACATCTCAGTTACTAGGTTACAGTAAACAAAAAAATATAGGGCTAAAATGATTTTCTAAAATGGTTTAAAATCACTTTGTAGGTAAAGATATTTTATAAGTTTAGGACATGAGATGATGAACATATTTATGTAGTTCATAAATTTGAAAGAAAAAAAAGAAGAGGGGTACTGATGAAAATCAGGGTATTATTCCCCCTTAACTTGACACTCCTCTTTTCCTCATAATCAATATTTCTTCTCATCTAAATTTTTAAGTTTTCGGTACTTAAATGATTAAAAATGCCACTTAGAACTGGTTCCAGCCCAGGGGCCAGTAGAGAACGACCGCGAGCGCGTAGGTTAGGACAAGTGTATTTTGTAATGTCAGAGAGGGCCTGTTACGGTCCTCTACGCACTGAACAATTGCTATGCCCACTCTTTCTAATTTTGCAAGAAGCAACTCTTTTGACATTTCTAAACCGTCGTCTTTCAATGACAATTTAATACTATGCTGTATGCATCATTTCCACAGTATAAAAAATGGTGGTGTAGATCAAAAACGTATCTGTCATCAAGTAGAAAGTTTGTGGTGTCAATTACATAAGAATGTTTGAAATACTTATGAATATGTACAGGACAGCTCGTCCTTTGATTGATTTCAACCCATCTCCATTGCGTCTATAAGACAGAGTTGAGCGTAAGACCATCCTTTTTAAATATAGCAGCTCACGCTCGGGTAATTTTGGGCGGAAAGGCTGCAGTGTGAACAACACTGTGCTGAGTGTAGTACTTTTTACTATAACTTGACTTGTGAATATCCTATGAGTCTAATATTAGTGGCAATACCCACATTGCCAATACAAACAAGTCTATAAACATGGTGCTAGATTGATATGGGAACAATGAGATCAACAACCATCTGGAATTTAAAAATGGCGGCCATATATGATCTATTTTCACCAATGACTCTGGCTCTGCATGTTATAAGTTCTTCACCTTTCATGAGACATGCTCACATGCTTGTTAATTACGAATTAAAAAGGCATTCTACTTTCACTTTAAGTTACTCACCCTTGTAAACTGCTCAAACATGTTGCTTTATAATAAATCAAGGAGCTTTTTGCCTAAGTGAAAGGAAAGAAGGAATGAATGAAGAAAGAAGATGAAGAGAAAAGTTGTTTTCCCCGCCAGTGATTTGACCCACTGACCATCGGGTGTCAAGCAGCAGAACGGCTATAGCAAGCCACGCGTGTGACCATACCCGGCCAACGGTCAACCTCAAACCAACTAACATCTCACCAGTCATGAACAACACGCCCATTATTTCTGATAATGGTCTGTTTCTCACCCTTTATCTAATACGTATTGATTGATCAATTATACATTTTCAGTTTACGGAAATTGTCTAGTCCATCGAGAAAGGCCCCATAGGTGCGTTAGTACGACCATACACGCCGTCATCAGATGTTGTTGTTGCTATCTAGTGGGTCCTTTCTAGAACAAAAAAAAATAAAACATTTAAATCACTTCAACTGTGCAATCAGAAACCATCTGGCAAAATATCCATTGACTTTCGAAACTGCATCAGTCATTTTCTATTAACTTATTTCTATGTATATGCAATTTAACAGTAGTTATGATGTTTATGATGTTTAATATTTTTTCTTCAAATTTATGCCTGCGTATTTTTTTCAATTTTAGCCCCTTTTCAAGGACCCCATTAGAACTACGTTATTATTTATTTATGACTTTCATGGGTTATCCTGTTTTAACAACATTTACGTTTGAAATCTGCCTCTTTTTAAGATGTTTTTTTATGTATTTTTTAATATGTATTGTTATCTTTTAATGTTTTTAATTCGAATAAATTCATAAATTCATTAAATCAATCAATCCAATCAATCAATCAATCAATCAATCAATCAATTAATCAATTAATCAATCAATCGATCAATCAATCAATCAATCAATCAATCAATCAATCAATCAATCAATACATAAATCACTCATTCAATCATTCAATCAAGGCTAAAATCTAATTTCCAATTTTGTTTTTTGACAACGTGGATTTTCTTTAACGTTCATATATCGTTTTTCTACTCACATTACAACTAATAGATATATATCTACTGAACATCTATACCAGTGGCCGATATGTTCACCAGACATTACCATGTAAGTTTCTCCTAGAAAGCTCATATTCTCTTCTTGACCCTAGAAAATTTTAGGTCTATTATATCTTTTCTCTAGATGGTATGAACAATGATGGTGTACTACTCGTACTATTCTATGGACCTATGCTCCAATCTTCAAGATTCTGAGGCCCAACTTAAGTTAGAGCATTAGAAGGCCATACACTGACAAGATCAAAAGCCAAGTCCAGCGGTTAGGGAAATCAATCGGGCTGATCTTCTCCAATACAAGAAGAAGGAACCTAACACTCGTGTCCCCTTTGTCAGTACATACCCCCTTTTTTTTTTCAAAGGTGCTTGGTCTATTATTCACAAGCATGCACATCCTACATACCTCATTTCAACTCAAACAGATTTTCCCTGACAGACGACCACACACATAGCACACGCACCCGTTCTGTCATCACATCAAACTTTGTATGGTACTTTGTATGTAATTTTCTGAGTAGGTTTATTTTAATTTTTTACCATATTTTATTATGCTAACTTGAGGGTATTAACTAGTTGATCATCATATTTAGTTTGAGCCTTTTAGGTCACTGTAACTAGCTCGGTGTATATGTTGTGGTGTAATATATAGATTCAGAACTAATAATTGTTTTACAATATTTGAACATAAAAGAAGGATGATTTATTTACACGCATTTTGATACCCCATTTGTCCAATTTTGTTCAATATTGACAATACAGCAGTGTTTAGAAAAACAATACACCAAATTAAAAGTTGCAGTTATTTCTATTGATTTGAAGTAAGCGCAAAGATAATGGCGGGCTTTACGTGTTTACAGTGCTGGCATTATAACCATTGATCGCTGTAAACTGCAACTTTTAAATTCAGGTATTTTTCTGTAAAAGCACTACTGTGTTGTTAATATTGAACGACATTTGACTAATGGGGTATCAAAATGCGTGTAAATAAATCATCCTCTCTATGTTGAAATATTGTGAAAACAATTATTTGTTCTGAATCTATAGGCGTATTTGTAACAGCTGAGTAACTTTTTGTGCAGACTTTAGATCGCTTTTATTGGGTTTTTTTCTTGAGAGATAGAGCGATATTTTTTAAATGTCTATTTAAAAAACTTTTTAAGTCTACATTATATTTCTTTGCTTTCTGTCTATATTTGTTATTAGCTTTTTTATTAGTACTGACGCAGAGGATGCCAAATTGACAATTGAAAATATTGAAGTTTTTGAAGCCTTTGAAGAGTCGGGCTTTGATTGCTACCAAACCAAAACACGATCAGGAAATGTATGGGAATGTGTACCATGCCGAGTTGGATACTATGCCAAACATTACAAATATGCTCATTTCTATGCGCCGTGTACATCATGTCCCACAGGTTGGTAAGAATATCTAAAAACCCAAATGCATATCGTTATTCCCACAGATGCAATTCTATTTGGTTTGTCAACAGATTCAATGTTTTTGTAAACTTATAAAGGTGTAAAAAGGTCTGGTACAAATAATTTTATGAAACATAATCCATAAAAGATATCAAGCCTTAAATACTGCTACGATTTATTACCTATTTTATCCTGAAATGTGCCAAAGCCATGCCTTTTAAACAGATTATTAAAATCGGGCATATTTAGTAAATCAGTGTCGTCTTTGATAAATTTCATTTGGAGGGTTGAAATTACCAATAGGGGTCAACGGTTTGAAACCAAGCAAAAACAAGGGCATATTTGGGGGTTTGGGACTTCATGGAGGGGAGTTGAAACCAACACCCCGTCCCCTTGGCTACAGAGACCACCCTTGGGTAAATACTTACAACGGCTATCTGGTGAACCCTAGATAACTGTAAACTCCTTTATTATACTGATAGAGATATAACGAGTCATGACTTGTGACGCAATGTAAAATGAGGCGAATGACTCGAGTGATATTCAGAGACTCGACCCCATTGAATTTGCACAATGACTCGAGTGATTTGAATTGGACCAAGCTAAAATAGGCCAATGACCTGACTCGGCCTAAATTGTTGGTGACTCGTTACAACCTGTGATGAATATATGCACGAGTATTTCAGAAATGTATCGGATAGAAAACACACGACTGCTATTTTTCATACACACTAAATTTATATTAAACACTCTCTGCTCACAAAGGAAATAAATAACCCATTGCTTGAGTGCTTATATCAATTTCATGGGACTTGTTTGAGGACAAAGGTTTGCCGAATTCTTCAACCTTATCTCTTATTTTGGAATATCATTATAAACAAATTCAACACAAAATTAGACTGCATGACGAACAAATTGAGCAATACATAGACACCTATATATTGTTACTAGCTTGCTTTGTCAAAATATAGTTTGAGCACACTTAAAATCTAGATGAGGAGAAATATTGATGATGAGGGAAAACATAGTGTCAAATTAATTTTGCCATATAAAGTGTAGCGTGTCCAAACAGGATTATTGTGAGTGCCAGGCCGTTGCTACCAAACAATAATGTTTTCAACCTAAATCGATTTGGCCTGTTGCCATATTGATTTAAGGTTGCCGGATTGCCCTCCATCGTTTGTACTGTGTAAAAACATTTTTGCCATGATGGTAACTGCGCTCGGAGACTACTAGTATTACAGTAAGCAGAAATCACAATTACGTACTTGATGAATTATTCTTTTCAGGTGGATTCTACCAGGATAAAATTGGCCAAGATGCTGATAATTACGATGATATGTGCTGTGAAAAGTGTAATCCAGGAACTTTTGTTCCGTTAAAACAATCGCCGGGGACAAAAGCTGAAGATTGCCAAGTGTGTCCTACAGGAACTGAAAAAACTAAATTTGCTGGTTTTCGCGCATGCTCTTGTTTAGATGGATATTTCCGAACAGATAGGTTTGATGCTTGCGAACAATGTCCCGATGAAGGTATTGATTGTTCTTTGGAGTACCAGAAATTGAAACAAGGGTACTGGTGGACATGGAACTTTGAAGGGAATGAAACAGCAGGTTATATAAACCTATCTAGCTACGGAGATTTTGTGAAGAATATTTGTACCTTCAATGACAGCTATGACAAAGAAACCACAAAATTTAATGGTAAGATACCTAAGCCATTCAAGTGCCCTCAAGGAATTGAAGCCTGTCCTGGAGATAGCATAAATGCATCATGCGGAGACGGTTATGAAGGATGGTTGTGTTCTAGTTGTAGCAAGAGATACTACCCATGGTTTGAATACTGCTTAAAATGCCCGTCGTGGCCGTGGTTAGCTTTGGAGCTAGTCATTGTCATTGTCGTTGTTGTTGCTATTATTGGTGTTGCAATTTGGGATTACAGAAAAAAAGACAAATCAGTGCGTTCTCTTCTAGATACTTTAGTTGGCAGATTTAAAATTGTTCTTGCCTACTACCAAATTGCTGGAGCAATTTTAACATCTATTCACAACATTCAATGGCCATTGAAAGTATCACAGCTAGCAAACATCTTCCGATACTTAGAACTGAACATCTTTAAGCTCTTAGCTAAGCCCAGCTGCTTCTTAGATGTCTTGCAATTAAACATTTATGGTGAATTTGTAATTGGTATGACATTTTGTGCTGTGGCTATCCTCTTGCCATACACGGTTTATGTACTTCTAAAATTGTACAACCTTTGTCGTTTTCGTCATACTGACACTCCGAAAGAAGTCCATGACTGGATGAAAAAACAAAGAGCAAAATGCTATTTCGCTGTAGTCGTCTTGCTGTTTATAACCTTCCCAAGTGTATGTCAGGTTATCTTGGGGCTTATGCCACCCGCTTGCGACAACTTTTGTCTTGTTGCCAACTTGAACTGCACGTACAATGTTACGAAATTACGATCTCATTACACAATAAACTGCAACAGTCCGACGCATGTGAACTTCCAAATGGCAGCATACATCGGTCTCATATACGTTGTCGGATTTCCAATTAGCACGTTATTCCTTATAAAGGCACATGTTTCTACGACAGAAAAAGTGAAGTCCAAACTAGAAGTACTCAAACAACGGAAGAACGTGGTGAAAGCAGTACGGCTTCAACAGTCATGGAAGACGAAAGAAGAGAGCTCTTATCAATCAACGGACAACCATCAAATGACAATAACATTGATGATAAAACAGAGAGTGATAGATCGAATGCCTCATTACTTGACAAAGTCACCCCTTCTCCTATCAGTGACCCACTGCACATTCGATTTCTTTGCGAGAACTATAAACCCAAATATTGGTTCTGGGAAATCATTGAATTGTCGCGTAAATTGGTTCAAACATCGCTTGTAGTTTTGTGGGGCTCAGAAGATCCTTTTACCCTCGGTTTATCAATTTCAATCTCGGTTGTTTACACTGTAATTCACGCATATGTAAAGCCAATGAAAGATAACTTTGAACACTGGCTCCAGATGCTGTCACTCATGGCCATTTTCTTCAACTTGTTGGCAGCAATATATTTTATGGTTCCCTACAGCGACCACAGACAGACGCTCATGACTGTTTTCATCCTTCTAGTCAACATATCAGTTGTGCTCCTAGCTGTAGGTAAGTTTACTGAAGAACCTGAATTTAGCACTTGCTCGCCGTGCGAAGTATAAGTTGCAAATATGGCAGGCAAGTTGTAACACAACAATCGTGGAAGATTGGAAATAAAGTTGGAAGAAAAACACTGGGTGGCCCGTGCTGCCTGCTTATTATCCAATGTTAAGGATACGATACAGGATTTACCGACAAGTGACTCATTTCGGAATACGATCATGAATTTTGAAGAAAAAAAAAGGTTTCCACAGGCTTCGTTGGGATTCGAACCAGCGATTCGAAATTTCCTTCGATTACGCGTCTAGCGCTTTACCGTTCGGCTACGGTGGCAGTTGAGTGGAGGAGTGTAATGATAAATGATAAATCTCATAATGCCATCTTTAGCCTTTTGTTTACTAAAAAGACGCGTTTTGTAAAGATAGATTAGTCGTTTTATGCATAAAGAGCACGAACGTTTGGGAAAGGTTTCAAACAAATAATAAAGACACTGATGTGATGATGAAATTGCGTAAGTCGGGAAATATCTGCGTCGCAATGTTTTGTTTTGGTTTTAAGAATTTGACCTTAAAATTTACGACTTCATGACATTATCATTCGAAATCAACAAAAGATATTTCAACAGTATATGGCATCATTCTTTCTCTAGAGTGTTTTCATGTATGTGAAATAGCTTCAACAATGGTTCGCTGCATAATGGTAAAAACAGCCTTGACCTAAAAAAGGGCTAGAGGTACCATATTTACGGATTCAGGATAAATTTAAAATTGATATAAAACGTTTGTTTTTTGATCAATTAAAAAAAAAATTACAAAAAAAATTGTGTCTGGCGTGAATTACACTACAGTTTGTATTCTCAGGGCTCTTTGACTTCTTCAAATGATTTTTTTAATGATAGAGTGAATCCCCTGGCCCTCTATAATTACGCACAAAAGATCGAGTCCCCTTAATGTGGCTTAGTTGGCGATGACTAAATCGTCCAATTATAGCACTGTGTCCGTGTACACGCTCTAAGTGCCGTTCTTCTATTCAAGCAGTTTTAGGTACTTTTAGATATTAAAGCAATGAAAAAAATAGTAATTTTTTTTAAATGTTATAATTTTTGCGGGGTTATTTTTTCAAAAATTTTCAACTGTTTCAACTTTGCTAATGTTAAGTCATGATGCAGTCATGTCTACAGTAGAATTCACCACGACCTTTGCAGGACTTAAACCCAATTAAAAGCTATTAAACCAAGATAACACTCATTGAAAACGGCTCAACTGATTAAATCATATCTTCTCTGGTTAAATCCACACAACACATGTGTCTGTTTTACATGTGTAATGAGCAATGAGCTGGTATTATAGTTTCAGTTGGGTGAACGATTATAAAGCGAACGCTAGAGAACAATTCTGTGTGGGCTTTTGTTTACGAAATGAGACAATACTCTGCTTACTGTTAACCAGTGTTCTTGAAATTGAGAAGCATGGTGGTTTGCAGACTTAACACGGTTTGGAAATAATTTCTTCATATTTTTTGGTGTTATCTGTCGTTTACATATCCTTTCTAAAACACAAAAGTGCGACTATTTTCAAACACCTAAATTAGCTAAAATTTTAAAGACATGTTACAAAACTATATTTTCTAGAATTTCAGAGAATACTTTAAATATTGGCCGGTTATTTTTCACACAGCGACGTTAACTAGGCAAATGCCTATACTTCTAACATACACTACTTGTGGAGGTCACGCGTCAATTGTGAGAGCTCTGTGTATTGTGTATAGGAAAACGGACAGTAACTGCAGTATGTTTCTTATTATGTGATCTAATATTCACGAGCAGAGGTATAATCACATTTTGATAGTTCATACGATATCGTTGTGTATATCATTAGATTAATAAAGTTTACTTCGAGGATTGTTAAATGTCAAAAATATCGATTTTTATTTTTTTGGCATAAAATTTCTATTATATCGCCGATTTCAAAAAATCAAAATTATTTAATATCAGAAGGACAATCCTGGTATTTAGAATGCGATTTTGTGTGTCTGATGCTCATTCAGGTCCCACAAAAATACTGCGCAAAGGTAGGTGACCGACCCTTAACTAAGACATTAAATCACCTATAATAATGCTTCACACAATACATATTTTAATTCATTTTTTACACCCTATTCGAAATAATTTCATGGTTCCGTCACAGGTCATCAATTTGCCACAATAATGTCGGATTTTGGGTGCGTCACTTTTCAGGAGTATGACATGTGCAACTTTAATTTAATTTAATATGGTTTTACATAAACTGATAAATGCGTCAAAGAGCTCTCTATTGTAGCCAAAACATTGGCTATGTTTGCGATAAATCACACTTTTTTGATGGCTATGATTTTGCGTTAAATATTTGAATAGTATGATCAAAAGCATATGAAAGAGCAAAAATCCTTTGCCATTTTAGTAAAGCCATAGAAACTTGTACTTATTTTGTCTTAGAATTTTCCAAAAAAAAAATCCTGACCGTTGTTACTAAAAAAATTGTAATTTGAAACGAATACTTATGATACTGATGTAACTTAATTTTTTTCTCAACAGTAGAGAGAAACATAGTGCAGTTACTGTCCGTTTTCCTATACACAATACACAATGCTCTTACCATTGACGCGTAACCTCTACAAATAGCGTATATTAGAAGTATGGATAATTGCCTAGTTAACGTCGCTGTGTGAAAAATAACCGGCCAATATTAAAAGTACTCTTCTAAAATTCTAGAAAATATAGTTTTGTAACATGTCCTAAATTTTAGCTAATTTAGATGTTTGGAAATATTCGTACTTTGGTGTTTTAGTGTATGTTATAGGTAATAGTACATTGCCTAGTTAACGTCGCTGTGCGAAAAATAACCGGCCAATATTAAAAGTACTCTTCTGAAATTCTAGAAAATATAGTTTTGTAACATGTCCTAAATTTTTAGCTAATTTAGGTGTTTGGAAATATTCGTACTTTGGTGTTTTAGGAAGGATATGTAAACGACAGATAACACCAAAAAATATGAAGAAATTATTTCCAAACCGTGTTACGGCCCACAGCCATTATGTTTCTCATTTTCAAGAATGTGGTTAATAATATGCACAGTATTGTCTCATTTCGTGAACAAAGGCCACACAGTAATTGTTACCTTGCGTTTGCTTTATAATCGTTCACCCAACTGAAACTATAATACCAGCTCATTGCTCAAAACAGACACATGTGTGTGTGGATTTAACCAGAGAAGATCTGATTTAACATAGTTGAGCTGTTTTCAATGAGTGTTATCTTGGTTTAATAGCTTTAATGGGGTTTAAGTCCTGCAAAGGACGTGGTGAATTCTACTGTAGACATGACTGCATCATGACCAAAACCGAACACTTGAAAAGGTGTATTGTTATTAGTTCCAAATGATCATTATTATTGATGCCAATTAATGAATTTGTTCTCCTATTTTGCAGGAAACATTCTCATTGTTACATGGAAAACTGTGAGAGGACAGCGATGCAATGGCAACTGTACAGCCTCATGTCTCTGTTGCTGTGCTATAGTGACGAGATTAGCGACTAATGTTTCAGCTGTCAGTCGGCATGTTCCACCATGATTCCACAGACAGAAAATATACATAAGGCACGATTAAGGGTCAAGAGATAGTCGTTACTTCCTTACTTACTTCCTTACTAGGCAACTATTGTATAGACCGACCTACATTTCATCATGCCGCACGTTCATTGATACTTTCTCGTCTTGACTATTGGGCTTTTCTCCTCATCACCATCTACTTATTATTACTCGTCTACAACATCTTCAAACCTGGTCAGAACGTCTTGTATTTGAAGTCGACAGAAAACACTCACCTGGACTACCTTTGAAATCACTTCATTAGTATGGATGGCGGATACCATCTAAATACGCCTAAGATAATACGCCTAACCTTACACGTCTAACTAAGAAATTCGCGGTAAACTTAAATCAACGAATCACAGGGCAAGAAATCCCAAACAGCCAATCATCGTAAGCGTATTCTATGATTGCCCAATGAAATCTTAGACGCGTAAGATTTTACATGCCTTAGATTTCTCACACGTCTAAGTTTGACCATTTACCATGACTAGTGATGGACGGTATCTCAAATTTGAACAAAACGTACCGACGGACGCTCTTTAGGCGGGTGCCACAAAGAAAAATGGCGGTCACAAAATCAGATCAATTTCTTGCTAATATCAGGCGTAATAAACAGGTGCCTCCATTTACATTACAATCTGACATTTTCTTACTTTACTGTATTTCAGCTAGAGCGCCATGTGTCGAAAACCGTGGGGGAAAATAGCACAAAAGACAGACCGTAAAAGACTTTCGTAAACATTATTTCGTGTAAAACATGCACTGCACCCGGGGAGGGGGATGAGGGGGACACTTCAATTTGAAATGGATATAGGTGTAGGGCTGGCACTTTTTACATTAATGGGCATTCGGTGAGAGCAAAATATTAAAACTATGGAAATATAAGGGTCTTTATGTGACAGATCGAAAGGGAAATTAAGGGGCCTTTCTTCGGGTGACAGAGCATGTGATCATAAAAAGTATGGGGTCTTTGGGTGACAGCGGTGCTGTAAATGGGGGTCTTATCCGCGTCAATTCCAAAGTGGGCACTGCATGCACCGTGGGTGTTCTTTTTTGTACGTGGATGTGCCACACTGACTTTTGGATGTTGACTTTCTCTATACCTACTTTTTGATGTTTTTGCTACCCATCAATTAATAGGATCGAAACCGGTGGTGCCTTTTAAATATCAATTCTTATTTCAATTTTCCAATACCATATAAATTAACTACCAATTCTAACAAAATCTAATCTTAGTAATCTATGAATCACTTTGAATGAAGGGACTGGATCCTAATAACTTATAACTGAACTGAACTGATTATCCCTCCGTACTTTATGATCGATCACTGCGCATGGTATATGGAGTACGAGCTGTCAGTATAGTCTTCAAAGTGTTTTGTGAGCTATTCACAGCTCAGACTACTACAGACCATGTATCAACAGTCAAAGTCCCCGTGTATTGTATAGTGTGAATTATCGCATATTCATGAGGGCCGATTGTTCGATCGTGCCGTGTCTAACAATCACGCCATGCTGCGCGCCTTCGTGTATACGCAATTGAGAGTTGCGTGCTTTCGCGATTACGCGATAGACCGTGAAATACGCGGTAATTGCGTAGCAGTCTCGCCTGTCGCATTTCATGGCACAATCGGCCCTCATTATCGGGTGATGCTGAGACTTTGACTGGTTGTACGGGCTCTGTTTTCTCTCTCCTCTGTGGAGCTATTACATTGGTAATACCGTCCATCATTACAATTATCATTCTTAGACGTGTAAAATCTTACGCGTCTAAGATTTCATTAGTCAATAATTGAATACGCTTGAGATGATTGGCTATTTGGGATTTCTGGCCATGCGATTCGTTGATTTAAGTCTACAGCGAACTTCTTAGACGTCTCAGATTGCATCTTAGACGTGCAAGGTGAGGCGTATTATCTTAGGCGTCTTTTGAAGGTATCCGCCATCCATACATTGGCTTCCAATACGCCAAAGGATCATTTTCAAATTACTTTATAAATTTGCTTGTATATAAATATCTTCAAAACCAAGGACCAACATATTTGTTAAATTGCTTATCATTGTATTATGTTCCAAAGAGACTCCGGTCTTGCAATGATTATCTTCGTCTTGACTATCCCAGGACTAGAGTCTTGGCTGGTGATAGAACTTTCACAGTTTTTGCATTAAAATAGTGGAATAAGTTACCTGCCTATATTAGGCAATCTTTATCTACAAATATACTTTAAAAAGGCTTAAAGCTTATCTGTTCTCATAACCCGTTCTTATTTGTATTGTACTTTGTATTTTAAGGTGCATCTTCAAATGTAGTTTTAAGTGGTAGTATTAAGGTCTTTATTTTGTAAGCGCTCTGAGCCTTTTGAAAATGGCGAAAATGCTCTTTGTAATATATTGTATTGTATTGTATATCAAATGGTTTTGGTCAGATATCATTTTAAATAACTTCACTGTATTCATTCTGTCATTAACGTTTTAATTACCAGCTATTTTGTCTTGCTAATGAAATGAAAGATTATCTTGCCAGGAAAATATATTTTTAAAGGATATGAAATAACCCTATTATTTTACTGACTAATTCAATACTTCGATTCTAGGGAACAAATTGACGACCAAAATTGCACGATGAGGTATTAGGGTGTGTACTGGCGCCCACTTTTTACATGGTAGGTTTTGCATTTAACCTTTGTAATAATCTTAATAATTGGGAGAATCCTCTGGGATTACACTATTCAAGTTTGAAAACTTGCTCATCTTTTATATGAAGTTAATGACAGGGTACGTAAGGTATTTATAGCATACCTTCTTTTTTATATCAGATTTTGTCAGATTGCTTTTACCATGTTTACGTTGCCATTTGTTCACTTCATTAGTACACTGATGCTTCTTCCAAAAATACAAAATCGCAAGTTTGTGATGTTTTGCTTCAGCATGGTACTGATCCTTTTATAGTGTAACAAAATCATCGCGCTTCACAAAAAGTCGCTGAACATATCTACTCGAAACAAAACCATAATCCATATATAAAATGTATTAAAGAAAGTATAGTTGCTTATAACAAACAGCAATTAAATAATAATAGTGATAATACTTTCACTATCTATCAAGATCTACCATTTCCCATTGTGTATCAAAATCCAATAAGAGAAGATTTAGTGATGATGATTTTGATTGTTTTTCAACCTTAATTGTTATAAACTGAATGGCATCAATGTTAATGAGAATTAGGGCAAATGTGTCAATATATTTTCAAATGTATGACAAAAATGTATTTTAGTACGAAAATGTGCGCATTATAGCAACAGATAAATGGCAGCAAGTTGTAAAAATCAAATTGTTTACAGAATGTAAGATGTCCTACTGATAGAAGATGCTCGCAGAACGCAAAATCAATTCATTTATCGTTAATTGAAATTAATTTTCATGTTATAATATTTCACATTGTGTTATTGATATTCGTCTAGAATTCGTTCGCTATATTCCATCGCTGACTTTGTTAGAAAGCAAATTCGTACTTGTACTTATTGTTTTCAATTTACCAGTAATAATGTGTCTTTATTTCCTTTGAAAAGTTATATAATTATGTACAGATAAAATCTATTTTACTACAGACATTTCACATCAATTACAAATAAAAATTCCTATAAATAAAAATGGGCGTACCAAAGAAAACACTCAATGATGTAGGGTATTGTAAATGTTTGACATAACATGAGAGCACATCAGACATACGGAATTGCATTCTGAATACTAAGAATGTCGTTCTGATATCAAATAATTTTGATGTTTTGATATTCGCGATATAATTTACATTGTTTGACAAATGATTAAAAATTTATATTGTTTATATTTAACAGTTTTCGAAGTAAACTTTTTAAATCTAAGTGATGTAATTAAAGTGTATGTAGCTGGGACAAAAAGCCAAGGATAATTGAAAATTTTGACCTTTCGTATTGAAGATATGGTTTTGTCTCCAAAACACCCAAATGAAAATATGTATCTTCAAAATTTTCAAATGATCGTCGACTTTTCATACCAGCTACATAGGCTTCCACTTTAAGTAAATATCATTATTTACAAAGTTTGCTTCAAGGATTGTTGAAAACATAGGAGTGTAATTATAAGACTGACATAGGGTTGTTATGCAAAACAGACCAAGAAAAATCGCACAATACCTGTGTAAGGTAAGAGATCTATTCGTAATATGCATTTTTCGTGTGAAAAGACTGTTTTATATTTGGAAAATGTGGATATACACAGAGTAATGCATCATAGGTTGGTATATCACAAAGTCTACAAATTTGTGAAAGTAAGAATGAGAAGTCGTAAGAATGACAATTTCATAATAATTATGCATGATGTTAGAAAATGATTATATTACATACATAAGACAAGTACAAAAGAAGAAGTTATGGCATTATTTAAGAATGTAGGCTATACATATATACTATGGATGATAAGTTTTAATTATGATTATAATCATGATATTTAGTGCATTTATATTGTACAACACATATTGTAAGTTCGAAACATAAAACAACATCTTTTTTAATGTTGTGAGAACAGTATTATTTACCAAAACACGTTTCAAAACGTAAAAAGGGGCCAAGTTTAAAAAATCTTTCCTGTGTGGCTTTTCACCCTTTTTAAACTTGGTCCCATTCAGTAAAGTGGTACCGTAATAACATGAAGAATGAGTTCTAATTTCTACATGCAACAATTAGGTTTAAGACTGTTCGATAACAGCGGTGCAATATGACGTAGGCTATGTATTTACAAAAACATTTGAAGGTTTATGTTTCATTATATTGCGTGTTCATAAAGAGTAGTAGAGTATTATATATACTTAGCAAATTGACTGTCTGTCAACCTGTTACATATTATAGGCCCTACATCTGTACATAAGGCGCAGGATCGCACAAGACGATGAAGAATTTAACAAAGTGAGTATTTGCTACTTTTGCTTAAATCAAAATACATTATAACGTCTTTACGGAAAAACTTCAATCAAGCACGAACATTAATTAATTTACTCTACAAAATGAACACTGACAACTAAGAAAACAAACAAGTAGCCTAAAGATGACTTCGTATGGGTCTTTAGAAACTTTCATAAATGGGACCAAGTTTAAAAAGGGTGAAAAGCCACACAGGAAAGATTTTTTAAACTTGGCCCTTTTCACGTTTTGAAACGTGTTTTGGTAGATATTAATTATTTTTTGAGGAAAAAGATATTGCGGTAAGTGGTTCTTTGCAGCCCTGTGGGGCAAACTTGTTGGATATCCATATTTCGCGGTTTGTGGTTCTTTGTAGCCTCTGCGGGTAAACTAGTTGGATATCCATATTTCGCGATGAGTGGTTTTTACAGCTTCGAGGGCAAACTAGTTGGATATCCATATTTCGCGGGGGCCTATGTTCGATATCCCTCATTTCGCGGTTAGTGGTATTTACACGACACGTAAGCACCCCAAGCAGCTGCATGGGGTAAAAGAATTATTTAAAAATAATAGCTGAACCCTATAGTTCAGC